>NW_026962655.1:0-33580 GCF_032445375.1 Bacillus rossius redtenbacheri | reverse complement strand
CTAATTGCTTGACTAATAAACTGCCTAATTGCCTGCCTAATTAACTGCCTAATTTACTGCCTTATTATCTGCTTATTGGCCTGCCTTATTAACTGCCTAAGTGCCTGCCTAATTAACTGCCTAATTGCCTCCATAGTTGCCTGCCTAATTAACTACCTAATTAACTGCACAATTGCCTGCCAAATTAACGGCCTAATGAAATGCCTAATTGCCTGTCTAATTAACTGCCTAATTAACTGCCAAATTGCCTGCCTTATTAACTGCCTAATTAACTGCCCAATGTCCTGCCTAATTAACTGCCTAATTGCCTGCCTAATTATCTGCTTAATTGCCAGCCTAATCAACTCCTAATTAAATGCCTAATTGCCTGTCTAATTAACTGAATAATTAACTGCCCAATTGCCTGCCTAATTAACTGCCTAATTAACTGCCTAATTAACTGCCCAATTGCCTGCCTAATTAACTGCCCAATTGCCTGCCTAATTGACCGCCTAATTAACTGCCTAATTGCCTGCCTAATTAACTGCCTAATTGCCTGCCTAATTAACTGCCTAATTGCCTGCCTTATTATCAGCCTAATTGCCTGCCTAATTAACTGCCTAAGTGCCTGCCTAATTGCCTGTCTAATTAACTGCCTTATTGCCTGCCCAAATGTTTGCCTAATTAACTGCCCAATTGCCTGCCTAATTAACTGCATAATTAACTGCCTGCTTAATCATCTGCCTAATTGCCTGCCTAATTAACTGCCCAATTGTCTGCCTAATTAACTGCCTAATTGCCTGCCTAATTAACTGCCTAATTGCCTGCTTAATTGACCGCCTAATTAATTGCCTAATTGCCTGCTTAATTATTTGCCTTATTATTTGCTTAATTGCCTGCCAAATTAACTGCCTAATTAACTGCCCAATTGCCTGCCTAATTGACCACCTAATTAACTGCCTAATTACCAGCCTAATTACCTGCCAAATTGGCTGCCTGCCTAATTAACTGCTTAATTGCCTGCTTATTTACCTGCCTGACAAATTGCCTGCTTGCCTAATTGTTTGCCTAATTAACTGCATAATTGCCTGCTTGCCTAAATGCTTGCCTAATTAACTGCATAATTGCCTGCTTAATTACCTGCCTAATTAACTGCCTATTTAACTGCCAAATTGCCTGCCTAATTGCTTGGCTAATAAACTGCCTTATTGCCTGCCTAATTGCCTGCTTAATTGCCTGCCTAATTGCCTGCCTAATTAACTTCCTAATTGCCTGCCTTATTGCCTGCCTAATTGCCTGCCTAATTGCCTGCCTAAATAACTGCTTAATTGCATGCCTTATTATCTGCCTAATTGCCTGCCTAATTAACTGCCTAAGTGCCTGCCTAATTGCCTGCCTAATTAACTACCTAATTAACTGCACAAATGCCTGCCTAATTAACTGCCTTATTTAAATGCCTAATTGCCTGTCTAATTAACTGCCTCATTAACTGCCCAATTGCCTGCCTAATTAACTGCCTAATTGCCTGCCCAACTGCCTGCCCAATTAACTGCCTAATTAACTGCCCAATTGTCTGCCTAATTGACCGCCTAATCAACTTCCTAATAGCCTGCCTAATAGCCTGCCTAATTACTTGCCAAATTGCCTGCCTGCCTAATTAACTGCTTAATTGCCTGCTTATTTGCCTGCCTGCCTTATTGTCTGCTTGCCTAATTGCCTGTCTAATTAACTGCCTAATTAACTGCCCAATTGCATGACTAATTAACTGCCTAATTATCTGCTTACTTGCCTGCCTATTTAACTGCCTAATTAACTGCCCAATTGCCTGCCTAATTAACTGCCTAATTATCTGCTTAATTGCCTGCCTAATTAACTGCCTAATTAACTGCCCAATTGCCTGCCTAATTAACTGCCTAACTAACTGCCCAATTGCCTGCCTAATTGACTGCCTTATTAACTTCCTAAATGCCTGTCTAATTAACTGCCTAATTAACTGCCCAATTGCCTGCCTAATTGACCACCTAATTAACTGCCTAATTGCCTGCCTAATTGCCTGCCTAACTATCTGCTTAATTGCCTGCCTAATTGCCTGCCTAATTATCTGCTTAATTGCCTGCCTAATTAACTCCCCAAATGCCTGCCTAATTGACTGCCTTATAAACTGCCCAATTGCCTGCCTAATTAAATGCCTAATTAACTGCCTAATTATCTGCCTAATTGCCTGCCTAATTATCTGCTTAATTGCCTGCCTAATTAACTCCTAATTAAATGCCTAATTGCCTGTCTAATTAACTGCCTAATTAACTGCCCAATTGCCTGCCTAATTAACTGCCTAATTGCCTGCCTAATTGACCGCCTAATTAACCGCCTAATTTCCTGCTTAATTATCTGCCTAATTGCCTGCCTAATTTTCTGCTTAATTATCTGCTTAATTGCATGCCTAATAACTGCCTAATAAACTGCCCAATTGCCTGCCTAATTAACTACCTAATTAACTGCCCAATTGCCTGCCTAATTGATAGCCTAATTAACTTCCTAATTGCCTGTCGAATTAACTGCCTAATTAATTGCCCTATTGCCTGCCTAATTAACTGCCTAAATAACTGCCTAATTGCCTGCCTAATTGCCTGCCTAATTGCTTGACTAATAAACTGCCTAATTGCCTGCCTGATTGCCTGCTTAATTGCCTGCCTAATTGCCTGCCTAATTAACTTCCTAATTGCCTGCCTAATTAACTGCCTTATTGCCTGCCTAATTGCCTGCCTAATTATCTACCTAATTAACTGCACAATTGCCTGCCTAATTAACTGCCTAATTAAATGCCTAATGGCCTGTCTAATTAACTGCCTAATTAACTGCCTAATTGCTGCCTAATTGCCTGCCTAATTGCTTGCCTAATTAACTGCATAATTGCCTGCTTAATAACCTGCCTTATTGCCTGCCTAATTGCCTGCTTAATAACCTGCCTTATTGCCTGCCTAATTGCCTGCCTAATTGCTTGACTAATAAACTGCCTAATTAACTGCCCAATTGCCTGCCTAATTGACCGCCTAATTAACTGCCTAATTGCCTGCTTAATTATCTGCCTAATTGCCTGCTTAATTATCTGCTTAATTGCCTGCCTAATTATCTGCTTAATTGCCTGCCTAATTGACCGCCTTATTAACTGCCCAATTGCCTGCCTAATTAACTGCATAATTAACTGCCTAAGTGCCTGCCTAATTGCCTGCCTAATTAACTGCCTGATTGCCTGCTCATATATATGCCTAATTGCCTGCCTATTTAACTGCCTAATTGCCTGCCTAATTGCCTGCCTAACTATCTGCTTAATTGCCTGCCTAATTGCCTGCCTAATTATCTGCTTAATTGCCTGCCTAATTAACTCCTAATTAAATGCCTAATTGCCTGTATAATTAACCGCCTAATTAACTGCCCAATTGCCTGCCTAATTAACTGCCTAATTGCCTGCCTAATTGACCGCCTAATTAACCGCCTAATTGCCTGCTTATTTATCTGCCTTATTGCCTGCCAAATTATCTGCTTAATTATCTGCTAAATTGCATGCCTAATAACTGCCTAATAAACTGCCCAATTGCCTGCCTAATTAAATACCTAATTAACTGCCCAATTGCCTGCATAATTGACAGCCTAATAAACTTCCTAATTGCCTGACCAATTAACTGCCTAATTAATTGCCCTATTGCCTGCCTAAATAACTGCCTAATTGCCTGCCTAATTGCCTGCCTAATTGCTTGACTAATAAACTGCCTAATTGCCTGCCTGATTGCCTGGCTAATTGCGTGCCTAATTGCCTGCCTAATTAACTTCCTAATTGCCTGCCTAATTAACTGCCTAATTAACTGCCCAATTGCCTGTCTAATTAACTGCCTAATTAACTGCCCAATTGCCTGCCTAATTAACTGCCCAATTGCCTGCCTAATTGACAGCCTAATTAACTTCCTAATTGCCTGTATAATTAACTGCCTAATTAATTGCCCTATTGCCTGCCTAATTAACTGCCAAAATAACTGCCTAATTGCCTGCCTAATTGCCTGCTTAATTGCTTGACTAATAAACTGCCTAATTGCCTGCCTGATTGCCTGCTTAATTGCCTGCCTAATTGCCTGCCTAATTAACTTCCAAATGCCTGCCTAATTAACTGCCTAATTGCCTGCCTAATTGCCTGCATAATTATCTACCTAATTAACTGCACGATTGCCTGCCTAATTAACTGCCTAATTAAATGCCTAATGGCCTGTCTAATTAACTGCCTAATTAACTGCCTAATTGCCTGCCTAATTGCCTGCCTAATTGCTTGCCTAATTAACTGCATAATTGCCTGCTTAATAACCTGCCTTATTGCCTGCCTAATTGCCTGCTTAATAACCTGCCTTATTGTCTGCCTAATTGCCTGCCTAATTGCTTGACTAATAAATTGCCTAATTGCCTGCCTGATTGCCTGCTTAATTGCCTGCCTAATTGCCTGCCTAATTAACTTCCTAATTGCCTGCCTAATTAACTGCCTAATTGCCTGCCTAATTATCTACCTAATTAACTGCACAATTGCCTGCCTTATTAACTGCCTAATTAAATGCCTAATGGCCTGTCTAATTAACTGCCTAATTGCCTGCCTAATTAACCGCCTAATTAACTGCCTAATTGCCTGCTTAATTATCTGCCTTATTGCCTGCCTAATTTTCTACTTAATTGCCTGGCTAATTAACTGCCTAATTATCTGCTTAATTGCCTGCCTAATTAACTGCCTAATTAACTGCCCAATTGCCTGCCTAATTGACCGCCTAATTAACTGCCTAATTGCCTGCCTAATTAACTGCCTAATTGCCTGCCTTATTATCAGCATAATTGCCTGCCTAATTAACTGCCTAATTGCCTGCCTTATTGCCTGCCTAATTGCCTGCCTAATTGCCTGCCTAATTAACTGCCTAATTAACAGCCTAATGAAATGCCTAATTGCCTGTCTAATTAACTGCCTAATTAACTTTCAAATTGCCTGCCTAATTAACTGCCTAATTAACTGCCCAATGGCCTGCCTAATTAACTGCCTAATTGCCTGCCTAATTTCCTTCCTAATTATCTGCTTAATTGTCTGCCTAATTAACTCCAAATTAAAAGCCTAATTGCCTGTCTAATTAACTGCCTAATTAACTGCCCAATTGCCTGCCTAATTATCTGCCTAATTAACTGCCTAATTGCCTGCCCGACTGCCCGCCTAATTAACTGCCTAATTAACTGCCCAATTGTCTGCCTAATTGATTGCCTAATCAACTGCCCAATTGCCTGCCTAATTGACAGCCTAATTAACGGCCTAATTGCCTGCCTAATTATCTGCTTAATTGCCTGCCTAATTAACTGCCTAATTAACTGCCCAATTGCCTGCCTAATTAACTGCCTAATTAACTGCCCAATTGCCTGCCTAATTGACCGCCTAATTAACTGCCTAATTGCCTGCCTAATTAACTGCCTAATTGCCTGCCTTATTATCAGCCTAATTGCCTGCCTAAATAACTGCCTAAGTGCCTGCCTAATTGCCTGTCTAATTAACTGCCTTATTGCCTGCCCAATTGCCTGCCTAATTAACTGCCCAATTGCCTGCCTAATTAACTGCCTAATTAACTGCCTAAGTGCCTGCCTAATTGCTTGCCTAATTAACTGCCTAATTGCCTTTTTAATTGCCTGCCTAATTATCTGCTTTATTGCCTGCCTAATTAACTCCTAATTAAATGCCTAATTGCCTGTCTAATTAACTGCCTAATAAACTGCCCAATTGCCTGTTTAATTAACTGCCTAATTGCCTGCTTAATTGACCGCTAATTAACCACCTAATTGCCTGCTTAATTATCTGCCTAATTGCCTGCCTAATTATCTGCTTAATTATCTGCTTAATTGCCTGTCTAATTGACAGCCTAATTAACTGGCTAATTGCCTGCCTAATTGCCTGCCTAATTAACTGCCTAATGATCTGCTTAATTGCCTGCCTAATTAACTGCCTAATTAACTGCCCAATTGCCTGCCTAATTAACTGCCTAATTAACTGCCCAATTGCCTGCCTAATTGACCGCCTAATTAACTGCCTAATTGCCTGCCTTATTAACTGCCTAATTGCCTGCCTAATTAACTGCCCAATTGCCTGCCTAATTAACTGCCTAATTATCTGCTTAATTGCCTGCCTAATTAACTGCCTAATTAACTGCCCAATTGCCTGCCTAATTAACTGCCTAATTAACTGCCCAATTGCCTGCCTAATTGACCGCCTAATTAACTGCCTAATTGCCTGCCTAATTAACTGCCTAATTGCCTGCCTTATTATCAGCATAATTGCCTGCCTAATTAACTGCCTAATTGCCTGCCTTATTGCCTGCCTAATTGCCTGCCTAATTGCCTGCCTAATTAACTGCCTAATTAACAGCCTAATGAAATGCCTAATTGCCTGTCTAATTACTGCCTAATTAACTTTCAAATTGCCTGCCTAATTAACTGCCTAATTGCCTGCCTAATTGACAGCCTAATTAACTGCCTAATTGCCTGCCTAATTATCTTCTTAATTGCCTGCCTAATGAACTGCCTAATTAACTGCCCAATTGCCTGCCTAATTAACTGCCTAATTAACTGCCCAATTGCCTGCCTAATTGACCGCCTAATTAACTGCCTAATTGCCTGCCTAATTAACTGCCTAATTGCCTGCCTTATTATCAGCCTAATTGCCTGCCTAAATAACTGCCTAAGTGCCTGCCTAATTGCCTGTCTAATTAACTGCCTTATTGCCTGCCCAATTGCCTGCCTAATTAACTGCCCAATTGCCTGCCTAATTAACTGCCTAATTAACTGCCTAAGTGCCTGCCTAATTGCTTGCCTAATTAACTGCCTAATTGCCTTTTTAATTGCCTGCCTAATTATCTGCTTTATTGCCTGCCTAATTAACTCCTAATTAAATGCCTAATTGCCTGTCTAATTAACTGCCTAATAAACTGCCCAATTGCCTGTTTAATTAACTGCCTAATTGCCTGCTTAATTGACCGCTAATTAACCACCTAATTGCCTGCTTAATTATCTGCCTAATTGCCTGCCTAATTATCTGCTTAATTATCTGCTTAATTGCCTGTCTAATTGACAGCCTAATTAACTGGCTAATTGCCTGCTTAATTGACCGCCTAATTAATTGCCTAATTGCCTGCTTAATTATCTGCCTAATTATCTGCCTAATTATTTGCTTAATTGCCTGCCAAATTAACTGCCTAATTAACTGCCCAATTGCCTGCCTAATTGACCACCTAATTAACTGCCTAATAGCCTGCCTAATTACCAGCCTAATTACCTGCCAAATTGGCTGCCTGCCTAGTTAACTGTTTAATTGCCTGATTATTTACCTGACTGCCAAATTGCCTGCTTGCCTAATTGCTTGCCTAATTAACTGCATAATTGCCTGCTTGCCTAAATGCTTGCCTAATTAACTGCATAATTGCCTGCTTAATAACCTGCCTAATTGCCTGCCTAATTGCTTGACTAATAAACTGCCTAATTGCCTGCCTAATTATCTGCTTAATTGCCTGCCTAATTAACTGCCTAATTAACTGCCCAATTGCCTGCCTTATTAACTGCCTAAATAACTGTCCAATTGCATGCCCAATTGCCTGCCTAATTAACTGCCTAATTCCCTGCCTAATTGCCTGCCTAATTGTCTGCTTTATTATCTGCCTAATTGCCTGCCTAATTAACCGCCTAACTGCCTGGATAATTGCCAGGCTTATTAACTGCCTGATTGCCTGATTAATTATCTGCCTAATTGCCTGCCTAATTAACTGCCTAATTGCCTCCCTAGTTGCCTGTCTAATTAACTACCTAATTAACTGCACAATTGCCTGCCTAATTAACGGCCTAATGAAATGCCTAATTGCCTGTCTAATTAACTGCCTAATTAACTGCCAAATTGCCTGCCTAATTAACTGCCTAATTAACTGCCCAATGGCCTGCCTAATTAACTGCCTAATTGCCTGCCTAATTATCTGCTTAATTGCCTGCCTAATTAACTCCTAATTAAATGCCTAATTGCCTGTCTAATTAACTGCCTAATTAACTGCCCAATTGCCTGCCTAATTAACTGCCTAATTAACTGCCTAATTGCCTGCCCAACTGCCTGCCTAATTAACTGCCCATTTGTCTGCCTAATTGACCGCCTAATCAACTGCCCAATTGCCTGCCTAATTGACAGCCTAATTAACTGCCTAATTGCCTGCTTAATTAACTGCCTAATTATCTGCTTAATTACCTGCCTAATTAACTGCCTAATTAACTGCCCAATTGCCTGCCTAATTAACTGCCTAATTAACTGCCCAATTGCCTGCCTAATTGACCGCCTAATTAACTGCCTAATTGCCTGCCTAATTAACTGCCTAATTGCCTGCCTTATTATCAGCCTAATTGCCTGCCTTATTAACTGCCTAAGTGCCTGCCTAATTGCCTGCCTAACTAACTGCCTAATTGCCTTTTTAATTGCCTGCCTAATTATCTGCTTAATTGCCTGCCTAATTAACTCCTAATTAAATGCCTAATAGCCTGTCTAATTAACTGCCTAATTAACTGCCCAATTGCCTGTTTAATTAACTGCCTAATTGCCTGCTTAATTGACCGCCTAATTAACCACCTAATTGCCTGCTTAATTATCTGCCTAATTGCCTGCCTAATCATATGCTTAATTATCTGCTTAATTGCCTGCCTAATTAACTGCCTAATTATCTGCTTAATTGCCTGCCTAATTATTTGCCTAATTAACTGCCTAATTAACTGCACAATTGCCTGCCTAATTGACCGCCTAATTAACTGCCAAATTGCCTGCCTAATTAACTGCCTAATTGCCTGCCTTATTATCAGCCTAATTGCCTGCCTTATTAACTGCCTAAGTGCCTGCCTAATTGCCTGTCTAATTAACTGCCTTATTGCCTGCCCAATTGCCTGCCTAATTAACTGCCCAATTGCCTACCTAATTAACTGCCTTATTAACTGCCTAAGTGCCTGCCTAATTGCCTGCCTAACTAACTGCCTAATTGCCTTTTTAATTGCCTGCCTAATTATCTGCTTAAATGCCTGCCTAATTAACTCCTAATTAAATGCCTAATTGCCTGTCTAATTAACTGCCTAATTAACTGCCCAATTGCCTGTTTAATTAACTGCCTAATTGCCTGCTTAATTGACCGCCTAATTAACCACCTAATTGCCTGCTTAATTATCTGCCTAATTGCCTGCCTAATTATATGCTTAATTATCTGCTTAATTGCCTGCCTAATTAACTGCCTAATTATCTGCTTAATTGCCTGCCTAATTATTTGCCTAATTAACTGCCTAATTAACTGCACAATTGCCTACCTAATTAACTGCCTAATAAAATGCCTAATTGCCTGTCTAATTAACCGCCTAATTGCCTGCCTAATTAACTGCCTAATTAACTGCCTGCCAAATTTACCGCCTAATTAACTGCCTAATTGCCTGCCTAATTGTATGCCTAATAGCCTGCCTTATTATCAGCCTAATTGCCTGCCTAATTAACTGCCTAAGTGCCTGCTTAATTGTCTGCCCAATTGCCTGCCTAATAAACAGCCCAATTGCCTGCATAATTAACTGCCTAATTAACTGCCTAAGTGCCTGCCTAATTGCCTGCCTAATTAACTGCCTAATTGCCTTTTAATTGCCTGCCTAATTATCTGCTTAATTGCCTGCCTAATTAACTTCTAATTAAATGCCTAATTGCCTGTCAAATTAACTGACTAATTAACTGCCCAATTGCCTGTTTAATTAACCGCCTAATTGCCTGCCAAATTAAATGCCTGCCTAATTGACCGCCTAATTAACTGCCTAATTAACTGCTTAATTATCTGCCTAATTGCCTGCCTAATTAACTGCCTAATTGCCTGCCTAATTGCTTGCCTAATTAACTACCTAATTAACTGCACAATTGCCTGCCTAATTAACTGCCTAATTAACTGCCCAATGGCCTGCCTAATTAACTGCCTAATTGCCTGCCTAATTGCCTGCCTAATTATCTGCTTAATTGCCTGTCTAATTAACTGCCTAATTAACTGCCCAATTGCCTGCCTAATTAACTGCCTAATTAACTGCCTAATTGCATGCCCAATTGCCTGCCTAATTGACAGCCTAATTAACTGCCTAATTGCCTGCTTAATTATCTGCATAATTGCCTGCCTAATTATCTGCTTAATTGCCTGCCTAATTTACTGCCAAATTATCTGCTTAATTGCCTGCCTAATTAACTGCCTTATTAACTGCCTTATTAACTGCCCAATTGCCTGCCTAATTAACTGCCTAATTAACTGCCCAATTGCCTACCTAATTGACCGCCTAATTAACTGCCTAATTGCCTGCCTAATTAACTGCCTAATTGCCTGCCTTATTATCAGCTAATTGCCTGCCTAATTAACTGCCTAAGTGCCTGCCTAATATCCTGTCTAATTAACTGCCTTATTGCCTGACAAATTGCCTGCCTAATTAACTGCACAATTGCCTGCATTATTAATTGCCTAATTAATTGCCTAAGTGCCTGCCTAATTGCCTGCCTAATTAACTGCCTAATTGCCTTTTTAATTGCCTGCCTAATTATCTGCTTAATTGCCTGCCTAATTAACTCCTAATTAAATGCCTTATTGCCTGTCTAATTAACTGCCTAATTAACTGCCTAATTAACTGCCAAATTGCCTGTTTAATTAACTGCCTAATTGCCTGCCTAATTGCCTGCCTAATTGACCGCCTAATTAACCGCCTAATTGCCTGCTTAATTATCTGCCTAATTGCCTGCCTAATTATCTGCTTAATTATCTGCTTAATTGCCTGCCTAATTAACTGCCTAATTATCTGCTTAATTGCCTGCCAAATTATTTGCCTAATTAACTGCCTAATTAACTGCACAATTGCCTGCCTAATTAACTGCCTAATTAAATGCCTAATTGCCTGTCTAATTAACCGCCTAATTGCCTGCCTAATTAACTGCTTAATTGCCTACCTTATTGCTTGCCTAATTAACTGCCCAATTGCCTGCCTAATTAACTGCCTAATTAACTGCCTAATTGCCTGCCCAACTGCCAGCCTAATTACTGCCTAATTAACTGCCCAATTGTCTGCCTAATTGAAAGCCTAATCAACTGCCCAATTGCCTGCCTAATTGACCGCCTAATTAACTGCCTAATTGCCTGCTTAATTATCTGCCTAATTGCCTGCCTAATTATCTGCTTAAATGCCTGCCTAATTAACTGCCTAATCATCTGCTTAATTGCCTGCCTAATAAACAGCCTAATTAACTGCTCAATTGCCTGCCTAATTGACCGCCTAATTAACTGCCTAATTGCCTGCTTAATTATCTGCCTAATTGCCTGCCTAATTGCCTGCCTAATTAACTGCCTAAGTGCCTGCCTAAATAAAACTGCTTAATTATATGCTTAATTGCCTGCCTAATTATCTGCTTAATTGCCTGCCTAATTGACCGCTTTATTAACTGCCCAATTGCCTGCCTAATTAACTGCATAATTAACTGCCTAAGTGCCTGCCTAAATGCCTGCCTAATTAAATGCCTGATTGCCTGCTCATATATATGCCTAATTGCCTGCCTATTTAACTGCCTAATTGCCTGCCTTTTTGCCTGCATAATTGCCTGCCTAATTGCCTGCCTAATTAACTGCCTAATTAACAGCCTAATGAAATGCCTAATTGCCTGTCTAATTAACTGCCTAATTAACTTTCAAATTGCCTGCCTAATTAACTGCCTAATTGCCTAATTGCCTGCCTAATTACCTTCCTAATTATCTGCTTAATTGCCTGCCTAATTAACTCCAAATTAAATGCCTAATTGCCTGTCTAATTAACTGCCTAATTAACTGCCCAATTGCCTGCCTAATTATCTGCCTAATTAACTGCCTAATTGCCTGCCCGACTGCCCGCCTAATTAACTGCCTAATTAACTGCTCAATTGTCTGCCTAATTGACCGCCTAATCAACTGCCCAATTGCCTGCCTAATTGATAGCCTAATTAACTGCCTAATTGCCTGCCTAATTATCTGCTTAATTGCCTGCCTTATTAACTGCCTAATTAACTGCCCAATTGCCTGCCTAATTAACTGCCTAATTAACTGCCCAATTGCCTGCCTAATTGACCGCCTAATTAACTGCCTAATTGCCTGCCTAATTAACTGCCTAATTGCCTGCCTTATTATCAGCCTAATTGCCTGCCTAAATAACTGCCTATGTGCCTGCCTAATTGCCTGTCTAATTAACTGCCTTATTGCCTGCCCAATTGCCTGCCTAATTAACTGCCTAATTAACTGCCTAAGTGCCTGCCTAATTGCTTGCCTAATTAACTGCCTAATTGCCTTTTTAATTGCCTGCCTAATTATCTGCTTTATTGCCTGCCTAATTAACTCCTAATTGAATGCCTAATTACCTGTCTAATTAACTGCCTAATTAACTGCCCAATTGCCTGTTTAATTTACTGCCTAATTGCCTGCTTAATTGACCACTAATTAACCACCTAATTGCCTGCTTAATTATCTGCCTAATTTCCTGCCTAATTATCTGCTTAATTATCTGCTTAATTGCCTGCCTAATTGACAGCCTAATTAACTGCTAATTGCCTGCCTAATTGCCTGCCTAATTAACTGCCTAATTATCTGCTTAATTGCCTGCCTAATTAACTGCCTAATTAACTGCCCAATTGCCTGCCTAATTAACTGCCTAATTAACTGCCTAATTAACTGCCCAATTGCCTGCTTAATTGACCGCCTAATTAACTGCCTAATTGCCTGCCTAATTAACTGCCTAATTGCCTGCCTTATTATCAGCCTAATTGCCTGCCTAATTAACTGCCTAAGTGCCTGCCTAATTGCCTGTCTAATTAACTGCCTTATTGCCTGCCCAATTGCCTGCCTAATTAACTGCCCAATTGCCTGCCTAATTAACTGCCTAATTAAATGCCTAAGTGCCTGCCTAATTGCCTGCTTAATCATCTGCCTAATTGCCTGCCTAATTAACTGCCCAATTGCCTGCCTAATTAACTGCCTAATTGCCTGCCTAATTAACTGCCTAATTGCCTGCTTAATTGACCGCCTAATTAATTGCCTAATTGCCTGCTTAATTATCTGCCTAATTATCTGCCTAATTATTTGCTTAATTTCCTGCCAAATTAACTGCAATTAACTGCCCAATTGCCTGCCTAATTGACCACCTAATTAACTGCCTAATAGCCTGCCTAATTACCAGCCTAATTACCTGCCAAATTGGCTGCCTGCCTAATTAACTGTTTAATTGCCTGATTATTTACCTGCCTGCCAAATTGCCTGCTTGCCTAATTGCTTGCCTAATTAACTGCATAATTGCCTGCTTGCCTAAATGCTTGCCTAATTAACTGCATAATTGCCTGCTTAATAACCTGCCTAATTGCCTGCCTAATTGCCTGCCTAATTGCTTGACTAATAAACTGCCTAATTGCCTGCCTAATTATCTGCTTAATTGCCTGCCTAATTAACTGCCTAATTAACTGCCCAATTGCCTGCCTTATTAAGTGCCTAAATAACTGTCCAATTGCATGCCCAATTGCCTGCCTAATTAACTGCCTAATTCCCTGCCTAATTGCCTGCCTAATTGTCTGCTTTATTATCTGCCTAATTGCCTGCCTAATTAACCGCCTAAGTGCCTGGATAATTGCTAGGCTTATTAACTGCCTGATTGCCTGCTTAATTATCTGCCTAATTGCCTGCCTAATTAACTGCCTAATTGCCTCCCTAGTTGCCTGCCTAATTAACTACCTAATTAACTGCACAATTGCCTGCCTAATTAACGGCCTAATGAAATGCCTAATTGCCTGTCTAATTAACTGCCTAATTAACTGCCAAATTGCCTGCCTAATTAACTGCCTAATTAACTGCCCAATGGCCTGCCTAATTAACTGCCTAATTGCCTGCTTAATTGACCGCCTAATTAATTGCCTAATTGCCTGCTTAATTATTTGCCTAATTATTTGCTTAATTGCCTGCCAAATTAACTGCCTAATTAACTGCCCAATTGCCTGCCTAATTGACCACCTAATTAACTGCCTAATAGCCTGCCTAATTACCAGCCTAATTACCTGCCAAATTGGCTGCCTGCCTAATTAACTGCTTAATTGCCTGCTTATTTACCTGCCTGACAAATTGCCTGTTTGCCTAATTGCTTGCCTAATTAACTGCATAATTGCCTGCTTGCCTAAATGCTTGCCTAATTAACTGCATAATTGCCTGCTTAATTACCTGCCTAATTGCCTGCCTAATTGCTTGACTATTAAACTGCCTTATTGCCTGCCTAATTGCCTGCTTAATTGCCTGCCTAAGTGCCTGCCTAATTGCCTGTCTAATTAACTGCCTTATTGCCTGCCCAATTGTTTGCCTAATTAACTGCCCAATTGCCTGCTTAATTAACTGCCTAATTAACTGCCTAAGTGCCTGCTTAATCATCTGCCTAATTGCCTGCCTAATTAACTGCCCAATTTCCTGCCTAATTAACTGCCTAATTGCCTGCCTAATTAACTGCCTAATTGCCTGCTTAATTGACCGCCTAATTAATTGCCTAATTGCCTGCTTAATTATTTGCCTAATTATTTGCTTAATTGTTTGCCAAATTAACTGCCTAATTAACTGCCCAATTGCCTGCCTAATTGACCACCTAATTAACTGCCTAATAGCCTGCCTAATTACCAGCCTAATTACCTGCCAAATTGGCTGCCTGCCTAATTAACTGCTTAATTGCCTGCTTATTTACCTGCCTGACAAAGTGCCTGTTTGCCTAATTGCTTGCCTAATTAACTGCATAATTGCCTGCTTGCCTAAATGCTTGCCTAATTAACTGCATAATTGCCTGCTTAATTACCTGCCTAATTGCCTGCCTAATTGCTTGACTATTAAACTGCCTTATTGCCTGCCTAATTGCCTGCTTAATTGCCTGCCTAATTGCCTGCTTAATTGCCTGCCTAATTGCCTGCCTAATTAACTTCCTAATTGCCTGCCTTATTGCCTGCCTAATTGCCTGCCTAATTGCCTGCCTAAATAACTGCTTAATTGCATGCCTTATTATCTGCTGAATTGCCTGCCTAATTAACTGCCTAAGTGCCTGCCTAATTGCCTGCCTAATTAACTAACTTATTAACTGCACAAATGCCTGCATAATTAACTGCCTTATTTAAATGCCTAATTGCCTGTCTAATTAACTGCCTCATTAACTGCCCAATTGCCTGCCTAATTAACTGCCTAATTGCCTGCCCAACTGCCTGCCCAATTAACTGCCTAATTAACTGCCCAATTGTCTGCCTAATTGACCGCCTAATCAACTGCCTAATAGCCTGCCTAATAGCCTGCCTAATAGCCTGCCTAATTACTTGCCAAATTGCCTGCCTGCCTAATTAACTGCTTAATTGCCTGCTTATTTGCCTGCCTTATTGTCTGCTTGCCTTATTGCCTGTCTAATTAACTGCCTAATTAACTGCCCAATTGCCTGCCTAATTAACTGCCTAATTGCCTGCCCAACTGCCTGCCTAATCGCCTGCCCAACTGCCTGCCTAATTAACTGCCTATTTAACTGCCAAATTGCCTGCCTAATTAACTGCCTAATTATCTGCCCAATTTCCTGAATAATTAACTGCCTAATTGCCTGATTGCCTGCCTAATTGCCTGCCTAATTATCTGCTTAATTGCCTGCCTAATTAACTCCTAATTAAATGCCTAATTGCCTGCCTAATAGCCTGCCTAACTACTTGCCAAATTGCCTGCCTACCTAATTAACTGCTAATTGCCTGCTTATTTGCCTGCCTGCCTTATTGTCTGCTTGCCTAATTGCCTGTCTAATTAACTGCCTAATTAACTGCCCAATTGCCTGCCTAATTAACTGCCTAATTATCTGCTTAATTGCCTGCCTAATTACCTGCCTAATTAACTGCCCAATTGCCTGCCTAATTAACTGCCTAACTTACTGCCCAATTGCCTGCCTAATTGACTGCCTAATTAACTTCCTAAATGCCTGTCTAATTAACTGCCTAATTAACTGCCCAATTGCCTGCCTAATTGACCGCCTAATTAACTGCCTAATTGCCTGCTTAATTATCTGCCTAATTGCCTGCTTAATTATCTGCTTAATTGCCTGCCTATTTATCTGCTTAATTGCCTGCCTAATTATCTGCTTAATTGCCTGCCTAATTGACCGCCTTATTAACTGCCTAATTGCCTGCCTAATTAACTGCATAATTAACTGCCTAAGTGCCTGCCTAATTGCCTGCCTAATTAACTGCCTGATTGCCTGCTCATATATATGCCTAATTGCCTGCCTATTTAACTGCCTAATTGCCTGCCGAATTAACTGCCTAACTAACTGCCCAATTGCCTGCCTAATTGACTGCCTTATTAACTTCCTAAATGCCTGTCTAATTAACTGCCTAATTAACTGCCCAATTGCCTGCCTAATTGACCGCCTAATTAACTGCCTAATTGCCTGCTTAATTATCTGCCTAATTGCCTGCCTGATTGCCTGCCTGATTGCCTTTTTAATTGCCTGCCTAATTGCCTGCCTAATTAACTTCCTAATTGCCTGCCTAATTAACTGCCTTATTGCCTGCCTAATTGCCTGCCTAATGATCTACCTAATTAACTGCACAATTTCCTGCCTAATCAACTGCCTAATTAAATGCCTAATGGCCTGTCTAATTAACTGCCTAATTAACTGCCTAATTGCCTGCCTAATTGCCTGCCTAATTGCTTGCCTAATTAACTGCATAATTGCCTGCTTAATAACCTGCCTTATTGCCTGCCTAATTGCCTGCTTAATAACCTGCCTAATTAACTGCCTAATTGCCTGCCCGACTGCCCGCCTAATTAACTGCCTAATTAACTGCCCAATTGTCTGCCTAATTGATTGCCTAATCAACTGCCCAATTGCCTGCCTAATTGACAGCCTAATTAACTGCCTAATTGCCTGCCTAATTATCTGCTTAATTGCCTGCCTAATTAACTGCCTAATTAACTGCCCAATTGCCTGCCTAATTAACTGCCTAATTAACTGCCCAATTGCCTGCCTAATTGACCGCCTAATTAACTGCCTAATTGCCTGCCTAATTAACTGCCTAATTGCCTGCCTTATTATCAGCCTAATTGCCTGCCTAAATAACTGCCTAAGTGCCTGCCTAATTGCCTGTCTAATTAACTGCCTTATTGCCTGCCCAATTGCCTGCCTAATTAACTGCCCAATTGCCTGCCTAATTAACTGCCTAATTAACTGCCTAAGTGCCTGCCTAATTGCTTGCCTAATTAACTGCCTAATTGCCTTTTTAATTGCCTGCCTAATTATCTGCTTTATTGCCTGCCTAATTAACTCCTAATTAAATGCCTAATTGCCTGTCTAATTAACTGCCTAATAAACTGCCCAATTGCCTGTTTAATTAACTGCCTAATTGCCTGCTTAATTGACCGCTAATTAACCACCTAATTGCCTGCTTAATTATCTGCCTAATTTCCTGCCTAATTATCTGCTTAATTATCTGCTTAATTGCCTGTCTAATTGACAGCCTAATTAACTGGCTAATTGCCTGCCTAATTGCCTGCCTAATTAACTGCCTAATGATCTGCTTAATTGCCTGCCTAATTAACTGCCTAATTAAGTGCCCAATTGCCTGCCTAATTAACTGCCTAATTAACTGCCCAATTGCCTGCCTAATTGACCGCCTAATTAACTGCCTAATTGCCTGCCTTATTAACTGCCTGCCTAATTAACTGCCCAATTGCCTGCCTAATTAACTGCCTAATTATCTGCTTAATTGCCTGCCTAATTAACTGCCTAATTAACTGCCCAATTGCCTGCCTAATTAACTGCCTAATTAACTGCCCAATTGCCTGCCTAATTGACCGCCTAATTAACTGCCTAATTGCCTGCCTAATTAACTGCCTAATTGCCTGCCTTATTATCAGCATAATTGCCTGCCTAATTAACTGCCTAATTGCCTGCCTTATTGCCTGCCTAATTGCCTGCCTAATTGCCTGCCTAATTAACTGCCTAATTAACAGCCTAATGAAATGCCTAATTGCCTGTCTAATTACTGCCTAATTAACTTTCAAATTGCCTGCCTAATTAACTGCCTAATTGCCTGCCTAATTGACAGTCTAATTAACTGCCTAATTGCCTGCCTAATTATCTTCTTAATTGCCTGCCTAATTAACTGCCTAATTAACTGCCCAATTGCCTGCCTAATTAACTGCCTAATTAACTGCCTAAGTGCCTGCCTAATTGCTTGCCTAATTAACTGCCTAATTGCCTTTTTAATTGCCTGCCTAATTATCTGCTTTATTGCCTGCCTAATTAACTGCTAATTAAATGCCTAATTGCCTGTCTAATTAACTGCCTAATAAACTGCCCAATTGCCTGTTTAATTAACTGCCTAATTGCCTGCTTAATTGACCGCTAATTAACCACCTAATTGCCTGCTTAATTATCTGCCTAATTGCCTGCCTAATTATCTGCTTAATTATCTGCTTAATTGCCTGTCTAATTGACAGCCTAATTAATTGGCTATTTGCCTGCTTAATTGACCGCCTAATTAATTGCCTAATTGCCTGCTTAATTATCTGCCTAATTATCTGCCTAATTATTTGCTTAATTGCCTGCATAATTAACTGCCTAATTAACTGCCCAATTGCCTGCCTAATTGACCACCTAATTAACTGCCTAATAGCCTGCCTAATTACCAGCCTAATTACCTGCCAAATTGGCTGCCTGCCTAGTTAACTGTTTAATTGCCTGATTATTTACCTGACTGCCAAATTGCCTGCTTGCCTAATTGCTTGCCTAATTAACTGCATAATTGCCTGCTTGCCTAAATGCTTGCCTAATTAACTGCATAATTGCCTGCTTAATAACCTGCCTAATTGCCTGCCTAATTGCTTGACTAATAAACTGCCTAATTGCCTGCCTAATTATCTGCTTAATTGCCTGCCTAATTAACTGCCTAATTAACTGCCCAATTGCCTGCCTTATTAACTGCCTAAATAACTGTCCAATTGCATGCCCAATTGCCTGCCTAATTAAATGCCTAATTCCCTGCCTAATTGCCTGCCTAATTGTCTGCTTTATTATCTGCCTAATTGCCTGCCTAATTAACCGCCTAACTGCCTGGATAATTGCCAGGCTTATTAACTGCCTGATTGCCTGATTAATTATCTGCCTAATTGCCTGCCTAATTAACTGCCTAATTGCCTCCCTAGTTGCCTGTCTAATTAACTACCTAATTAACTGCACAATTGCCTGCCTATTTAACGGCCTAATGAAATACCTAATTGCCTGTCTAATTAACTGCCTAATTAACTGCCAAATTGCCTGCCTAATTAACTGCCTAATTAACTGCCCAATGGCCTGCCTAATTAACTGCCTAATTGCCTGCCTAATTATCTGCTTAATTTCCTGCCTAATTAACTCCTAATTAAATGCCTAATTGCCTGTCTAATTAACTGCCTAATTAACTGCCCAATTGCCTGCCTAATTAACTGCCTAATTAACTGCCTAATTGCCTGCCCAACTGCCTGCCTAATTAACTGCCCATTTGTCTGCCTAATTGACCGCCTAATCAACTGCCCAATTGCCTGCCTAATTGACAGCCTAATTAACTGCCTAATTGCCTGCTTAATTAACTGCCTAATTATCTGCTTAATTACCTGCCTAATTAACTGCCTAATTAACTGCCCAATTGCCTGCCTAATTAACTGCCTAATTAACTGCCCAATTGCCTGCCTAATTGACCGCCTAATTAACTGCCTAATTGCCTGCCTAATTAACTGCCTAATTGCCTGCCTTATTATCAGCCTAATTGCCTGCCTTATTAACTGCCTAAGTGCCTGCCTAATTGCCTGCCTAACTAACTGCCTAATTGCCTTTTTAATTGCCTGCCTAATTATCTGCTTAATTGCCTGCCTAATTAACTCCTAATTAAATGCCTAATAGCCTGTCTAATTAACTGCCTAATTAACTGCCCAATTGCCTGTTTAATTAACTGCCTAATTGCCTGCTTAATTGACCGCCTAATTAACCACCTAATTGCCTGCTTAATTATCTGCCTAATTGCCTGCCTAATCATATGCTTAATTATCTGCTTAATTGCCTGCCTAATTAACTGCCTAATTATCTGCTTAATTGCCTGCCTAATTATTTGCCTAATTAACTGCCTAATTAACTGCACAATTGCCTGCCTAATTGACCGCCTAATTAACTGCCTAATTGCCTGCCTAATTAACTGCCTAATTGCCTGCCTTATTATCAGCCTAATTGCCTGCCTTATTAACTGCCCAATTGCCTACCTAATTAACTGCCTAATTAACTGCCTAAGTGCCTGCCTAATTGCCTGCCTAACTAACTGCCTAATTGCCTTTTTAATTGCCTGCCTAATTATCTGCTTAAATGCCTGCCTAATTAACTCCTAATTAAATGCCTAATTGCCTGTCTAATTAACTGCCTAATTAACTGCCCAATTGCCTGTTTAATTAACTGCCTAATTGCCTGCTTAATTGACCGCCTAATTAACCACCTTATTGCCTGCTTAATTATCTGCCTAATTGCCTGCCTAATTATATCCTTAATTATCTGCTTAATTGCCTGCCTAATTAACTGCCTAATTATCTGCTTAATTGCCTGCCTAATTACTTGCCTAATTAACTGCCTAATTAACTGCACAATTGCCTACCTAATTAACTGCCTAATTAAATGCCTAATTGCCTGTCTAATTAACCGCCTAATTGCCTGCCTAATTAACTGCCTAATTAACTGCCTGCCAAATTTACCGCCTAATTAACTGCCTAATTGCCTGCCTAATTGTATGCCTAATAGCCTGCCTTATTATCAGCCTAATTGCCTGCCTAATTAACTGCCTAAGTGCCTGCTTAATTGTCTGCCCAATTGCCTGCCTAATAAACAGCCCAATTGCCTGCATAATTAACTGGCTAATTAACTGCCTAAGTGCCTGCCTAATTGCCTGCCTAATTAACTGCCTAATTGCCTTTTAATTGCCTGCCTAATTATCTGCTTAATTGCCTGCCTAATTAACTTCTAATTAAATGCCTAATTGCCTGTCAAATTAACTGACTAATTAACTGCCCAATTGCCTGTTTAATTAACCGCCTAATTGCCTGCCAAATTAAATGCCTGCCTAATTGACCGCCTAATTAACTGCCTAATTAACTGCTTAATTATCTGCCTAATTGCCTGCCTAATTAACTGCCTAATTGCCTGCCTAATTGCTTGCCTAATTAACTACCTAATTAACTGCACAATTGCCTGCCTAATTAACTGCCTAATTAACTGCCCAATGGCCTGCCTAATTAACTGCCTAATTGCCTGCCTAATTGCCTGCCTAATTATCTGCTTAATTGCCTGTCTAATTAACTGCCTAATTAACTGCCCAATTGCCTGCCTAATTAACTGCCTAATTAACTGCCTAATTGCATGCCCAATTGCCTGCCTAATTGACAGCCTAATTAACTGCCTAATTGCCTGCTTAATTATCTGCATAATTGCCTGCCTAATTATCTGCTTAATTGCCTGCCTAATTTACTGCCAAATTATCTGCTTAATTGCCTGCCTAATTTTACTGCCTTATTAACTGCCTTATTAACTGCCCAATTGCCTGCCTAATTAACTGCCTAATTAACTGCCCAATTGCCTACCTAATAGACCGCCTAATTAACTGCCTAATTGCCTGCCTAATTAACTGCCTAATTGCCTGCCTTATTATCAGCTAATTGCCTGCCTAATTAACTGCCTAAGTGCCTGCCTAATATCCTGTCTAATTAACTGCCTTATTGCCTGACAAATTGCCTGCCTAATTAACTGCACAATTGCCTGCATTATTAATTGCCTAATTAATTGCCTAAGTGCCTGCCTAATTGCCTGCCTAATTAACTGCCTAATTGCCTTTTTAATTGCCTGCCTAATTATCTGCTTAATTGCCTGCCTAATTAACTCCTAATTAAATGCCTTATTGCCTGTCTAATTAACTGCCTAATTAACTGCCTAATTAACTGCCAAATTGCCTGTTTAATTAACTGCCTAATTGCCTGCCTAATTGCCTGCCTAATTGACCGCCTAATTAACCGCCTAATTGCCTGCTTAATTATCTGCCTAATTGCCTGCCTAATTATCTGCTTAATTATCTGCTTAATTGCCTGCCTAATTAACTGCCTAATTATCTTCTTAATTGCCTGCCAAATTATTTGCCTAATTAACTGCCTAATTAACTGCACAATTGCCTGCCTAATTAACTGCCTAATTAAATGCCTAATTGCCTGTCTAATTAACCGCCTAATTGCCTGCCTAATTAACTGCTTAATTGCCTACCTTATTGCTTGCCTAATTAACTGCCCAATTGCCTGCCTAATTAACTGCCTAATTAACTGCCTAATTGCCTGCCCAACTGCCAGCCTAATTACTGCCTAATTAACTGCCCAATTGTCTGCCTAATTGAAAGCCTAATCAACTGCCCAATTGCCTGCCTAATTGACCGCCTAATTAACTGCCTAATTGCCTGCTTAATTATCTGCCTAATTGCCTGCCTAATTATCTGCTTAAATGCCTGCCTAATTAACTGCCTAATCATCTGCTTAATTGCCTGCCTAATAAACAGCCTAATTAACTGCTCAATTGCCTGCCTAATTGACCGCCTAATTAACTGCCTAATTGCCTGCTTAATTATCTGCCTAATTGCCTGCCTAATTGCCTGCCTAATTAACTGCCTAAGTGCCTGCCTAAATAAAACTGCTTAATTATATGCTTAATTGCCTGCCTAATTATCTGCTTAATTGCCTGCCTAATTGACCGCTTTATTAACTGCCCAATTGCCTGCCTAATTAACTGCATAATTAACTGCCTAAGTGCCTGCCTAAATGCCTGCCTAATTAAATGCCTGATTGCCTGCTCATATATATGCCTAATTGCCTGCCTATTTAACTGCCTAATTGCCTGCCTTTTTGCCTGCATAATTGCCTGCCTTATTGCCTGCCTAATTAACTGCCTAATTAACAGCCTAATGAAATGCCTAATTGCCTGTCTAATTAACTGCCTAATTAACTTTCAAATTGCCTGCCTAATTAACTGCCTAATTAACTGCCCAATGGCCTGCCTAATTAACTGCCTAATTGCCTAATTGCCTGCCTAATTACCTTCCTAATTATCTGCTTAATTGCCTGCCTAATTAACTCCAAATTAATATGCCTAATTGCCTATCTAATTAACTGCCTAATTAACTGCCCAATTGCCTGCCTAATTATCTGCCTAATTAACTGCCTAATTGCCTGCCCGACTGCCCGCCTAATTAACTGCCTAATTAACTGCTCAATTGTCTGCCTAATTGACCGCCTTATCAACTGCCCTATTGCCTGCCTAATTGATAGCCTAATTAACTGCCTAATTGCCTGCCTAATTATCTGCTTAATTGCCTGCCTTATTAACTGCCTAATTAACTGCCTAATTGCCTGCCTAATTAACTGCCTAATTAACTGCCCAATTGCCTGCCTAATTGACCGCCTAATTAACTGCCTAATTGCCTGCCTAATTAACTGCCTAATTGCCTGCCTTATTATCAGCCTAATTGCCTGCCTAAATAACTGCCTAAGTGCCTGCCTAATTGCCTGTCTAATTAACTGCCTTATTGCCTGCCCAATTGCCTGCCTAATTAACTGCCTAATTAACTGCCTAAGTGCCTGCCTAATTGCTTGCCTAATTAACTGCCTAATTGCCTTTTTAATTGCCTGCCTAATTATCTGCTTTATTGCCTGCCTAATTAACTCCTAATTGAATGCCTAATTACCTGTCTAATTAACTGCCTAATTAACTGCCCAATTGCCTGTTTAATTTACTGCCTAATTGCCTGCTTAATTGACCACTAATTAACCACATAATTGCCTGCTTAATTATCTGCCTAATTTCCTGCCTAATTATCTGCTTAATTATCTGCTTAATTGCCTGCCTAATTGACAGCCTAATTAACTGCTAATTGCCTGCCTAATTAACTGCCTAATTATCTGCTTAATTGCCTGCCTAATTAACTGCCTAATTAACTGCCCAATTGCCTGCCTAATTAACTGCCTAATTAACTGCCTAATTAACTGCCCAATTGCCTGCTTAATTGACCGCCTAATTAACTGCCTAATTGCCTGTCTAATTAACTGCCTAATTGCCTGCCTTATTATCAGCCTAATTGCCTGCCTAATATACTGCCTAAGTGCCTGCCTAATTGCCTGTCTAATTAACTGCCTTATTGCCTGCCCAATTGCCTGCCTAATTAACTGCCCAATTGCCTGCCTAATTAACTGCCTAATTAAATGCCTAAGTGCCTGCCTAATTGCCTGCTTAATCATCTGCCTAATTGCCTGCCTAATTAACTGCCCAATTGCCTGCCTAATTAACTGCCTAATTGCCTGCTAATTAACTGCCTAATTGCCTGCTTAATTGACCGCCTAATTAATTGCCTAATTGCCTGCTTAATTATCTGCCTAATTATCTGCCTAATTATTTGCTTAATTTCCTGCCAAATTAACTGCAATTAACTGCCCAATTGCCTGCCTAATTGACCACCTAATTAACTGCCTAATAGCCTGCCTAATTACCAGCCTAATTACCTGCCAAATTGGCTGCCTGCCTAATTAACTGTTTAATTGCCTGATTATTTACCTGCCTGCCAAATTGCCTGCTTGCCTAATTGCTTGCCTAATTAACTGCATAATTGCCTGCTTGCCTAAATGCTTGCCTAATTAACTGCATAATTGCCTGCTTAATAACCTGCCTAATTGCCTGCCTAATTGCCTGCCTAATTGCTTGACTAATAAACTGCCTAATTGCCTGCCTAATTATCTGCTTAATTGCCTGCCTAATTAACTGCCTAATTAACTGCCCAATTGCCTGCCTTATTAAGTGCCTAAATAACTGTCCAATTGCATGCCCAATTGCCTGCCTAATTAACTGCCTAATTCCCTGCCTAATTGCCTGCCTAATTGTCTGCTTTATTATCTGCCTAATTGCCTGCCTAATTAACCGCCTAAGTGCCTGGATAATTGCTAGGCTTATTAACTGCCTGATTGCCTGCTTAATTATCTGCCTAATTGCCTGCCTAATTAACTGCCTAATTGCCTCCCTAGTTGCCTGCCTAATTAACTACCTAATTAACTGCACAATTGCCTGCCTAATTAACGGCCTAATGAAATGCCTAATTGCCTGTCTAATTAACTGCCTAATTAACTGCCAAATTGCCTGCCTAATTAACTGCCTAATTAACTGCCCAATGGCCTGCCTAATTAACTGCCTAATTGCCTGCTTAATTGACCGCCTAATTAATTGCCTAATTGCCTGCTTAATTATTTGCCTAATTATTTGCTTAATTGCCTGCCAAATTAACTGCCTAATTAACTGCCCAATTGCCTGCCTAATTGACCACCTAATTAACTGCCTAATAGCCTGCCTAATTACCAGCCTAATTACCTGCCAAATTGGCTGCCTGCCTAATTAACTGCTTAATTGCCTGCTTATTTACCTGCCTGACAAATTGCCTGTTTGCCTAATTGCTTGCCTAATTAACTGCATAATTGCCTGCTTGCCTAAATGCTTGCCTAATTAACTGCATAATTGCCTGCTTAATTACCTGCCTAATTGCCTGCCTAATTGCTTGACTATTAAACTGCCTTATTGCCTGCCTAATTGCCTGCTTAATTGCCTGCCTAAGTGCCTGCCTAATTGCCTGTCTAATTAACTGCCTTATTGCCTGCCCAATTGTTTGCCTAATTAACTGCCCAATTGCCTGCTTAATTAACTGCCTAATTAACTGCCTAAGTGCCTGCTTAATCATCTGCCTAATTGCCTGCCTAATTAACTGCCCAATTTCCTGCCTAATTAACTGCCTAATTGCCTGCCTAAGTAACTGCCTAATTGCCTGCTTAATTGACCGCCTAATTAATTGCCTAATTGCCTGCTTAATTATTTGCCTAATTATTTGCTTAATTGCCTGCCAAATTAACTGCCTAATTAACTGCCCAATTGCCTGCCTAATTGACCACCTAATTAACTGCCTAATAGCCTGCCTAATTACCAGCCTAATTACCTGCCAAATTGGCTGCCTGCCTAATTAACTGCTTAATTGCCTGCTTATTTACCTGCCTGACAAAGTGCCTGTTTGCCTAATTGCTTGCCTAATTAACTGCATAATTGCCTGCTTGCCTAAATGCTTGCCTAATTAACTGCATAATTGCCTGCTTAATTACCTGCCTAATTGCCTGCCTAATTGCTTGACTATTAAACTGCCTTATTGCCTGCCTAATTGCCTGCTTAATTGCCTGCCTAATTGCCTGCTTAATTGCCTGCCTAATTGCCTGCCTAATTAACTTCCTAATTGCCTGCCTTATTGCCTGCCTAATTGCCTGCCTAATTGCCTGCCTAAATAACTGCTTAATTGCATGCCTTATTATCTGCTGAATTGCCTGCCTAATTAACTGCCTAAGTGCCTGCCTAATTGCCTGCCTAATTAACTAACTTATTAACTGCACAAATGCCTGCATAATTAACTGCCTTATTTAAATGCCTAATTGCCTGTCTAATTAACTGCCTCATTAACTGCCCAATTGCCTGCCTAATTAACTGCCTAATTGCCTGCCCAACTGCCTGCCCAATTAACTGCCTAATTAACTGCCCAATTGTCTGCCTAATTGACCGCCTAATCAACTGCCTAATAGCCTGCCTAATAGCCTGCCTAAAAGCCTGCCTAATTACTTGCCAAATTGCCTGCCTGCCTAATTAACTGCTTAATTGCCTGCTTATTTGCCTGCCTTATTGTCTGCTTGCCTTATTGCCTGTCTAATTAACTGCCTAATTAACTGCCCAATTGCCTGCCTAATTAACTGCCTAATTGCCTGCCCAACTGCCTGCCTAATCGCCTGCCCAACTGCCTGCCTAATTAACTGCCTATTTAACTGCCAAATTGCCTGCCTAATTAACTGCCTAATTATCTGCCCAATTTCCTGAATAATTAACTGCCTAATTGCCTGATTGCCTGCCTAATTGCCTGCCTAATTATCTGCTTAATTGCCTGCCTAATTAACTCCTAATTAAATGCCTAATTGCCTGCCTAATAGCCTGCCTAACTACTTGCCAAATTGCCTGCCTACCTAATTAACTGCTAATTGCCTGCTTATTTGCCTGCCTGCCTTATTGTCTGCTTGCCTAATTGCCTGTCTAATTAACTGCCTAATTAACTGCCCAATTGCCTGCCTAATTAACTGCCTAATTATCTGCTTAATTGCCTGCCTAATTAACTGCCTAATTAACTGCCCAATTGCCTGCCTAATTAACTGCCTAACTTACTGCCCAATTGCCTGCCTAATTGACTGCCTAATTGCCTGCTTAATTATCTGCTTAATTGCCTGCCTATTTATCTGCTTAATTGCCTGCCTAATTATCTGCTTAATTGCCTGCCTAATTGACCGCCTTATTAACTGCCTAATTGCCTGCCTAATTAACTGCATAATTAACTGCCTAAGTGCCTGCCTAATTGCCTGCCTAATTAACTGCCTGATTGCCTGCTCATATATATGCCTAATTGCCTGCCTATTTAACTGCCTAATTGCCTGCCGAATTAACTGCCTAACTAACTGCCCAATTGCCTGCCTAATTGACTGCCTTATTAACTTCCTAAATGCCTGTCTAATTAACTGCCTAATTAACTGCCCAATTGCCTGCCTAATTGACCGCCTAATTAACTGCCTAATTGCCTGCTTAATTATCTGCCTAATTGCCTGCCTGATTGCCTGCCTGATTGCCTGCTTAATTGCCTGCCTAATTGCCTGCCTAATTAACTTCCTAATTGCCTGCCTAATTAACTGCCTTATTGCCTGCCTAATTGCCTGCCTAATGATCTACCTAATTAACTGCACAATTTCCTGCCTAATCAACTGCCTAATTAAATGCCTAATGGCCTGTCTAATTAACTGCCTAATTAACTGCCTAATTGCCTGCCTAATTGCCTGCCTAATTGCTTGCCTAATTAACTGCATAATTGCCTGCTTAATAACCTGCCTTATTGCCTGCCTAATTGCCTGCTTAATAACCTGCCTAATTAACTGCCTAATTGCCTGCCCGACTGCCCGCCTAATTAACTGCCTAATTAACTGCCCAATTGTCTGCCTAATTGATTGCCTAATTAACTGCCCAATTGCCTGCCTAATTGACAGCCTAATTAACTGCCTAATTGCCTGCCTAATTATCTGCTTAATTGCCTGCCTAATTAACTGCCTAATTAACTGCCCAATTGCCTGCCTAATTAACTGCCTAATTAACTGCCCAATTGCCTGCCTAATTGACCGCCTAATTAACTGCCTAATTGCCTGCCTAATTAACTGCCTAATTGCCTGCCTTATTATCAGCCTAATTGCCTGCCTAAATAACTGCCTAAGTGCCTGCCTAATTGCCTGTCTAATTAACTGCCTTATTGCCTGCCCAATTGCCTGCCTAATTAACTGCCCAATTGCCTGCCTAATTAACTGCCTAATTAACTGCCTAAGTGCCTGCCTAATTGCTTGCCTAATTAACTGCCTAATTGCCTTTTTAATTGCCTGCCTAATTATCTGCTTTATTGCCTGCCTAATTAACTCCTAATTAAATGCCTAATTGCCTGTCTAATTAACTGCCTAATAAACTGCCCAATTGCCTGTTTAATTAACTGCCTAATTGCCTGCTTAATTGACCGCTAATTAACCACCTAATTGCCTGCTTAATTATCTGCCTAATTGCCTGCCTAATTATCTGCTTAATTATCTGCTTAATTGCCTGTCTAATTGACAGCCTAATTAACTGGCTAATTGCCTGCCTAATTGCCTGCCTAATTAACTGCCTAATGATCTGCTTAATTGCCTGCCTAATTAACTGCCTAATTAACTGCCCAATTGCCTGCCTAATTAACTGCCTAATTAACTGCCCAATTGCCTGCCTAATTGACCGCCTAATTAACTGCCTAATTGCCTGCCTTATTAACTGCCTAATTGCCTGCCTAATTAACTGCCCAATTGCCTGCCTAATTAACTGCCTAATTATCTGCTTAATTGCCTGCCTAATTAACTGCCTAATTAACTGCCCAATTGCCTGCCTAATTAACTGCCTAATTAACTGCCCAATTGCCTGCCTAATTGACCGCCTAATTAACTGCCTAATTGCCTGCCTAATTAACTGCCTAATTGCCTGCCTTATTATCAGCATAATTGCCTGCCTAATTAACTGCCTAATTGCCTGCCTTATTGCCTGCCTAATTGCCTGCCTAATTGCCTGCCTAATTAACTGCCTAATTAACAGCCTAATGAAATGCCTAATTGCCTGTCTAATTACTGCCTAATTAACTTTCAAATTGCCTGCCTAATTAACTGCCTAATTGCCTGCCTAATTGACAGTCTAATTAACTGCCTAATTGCCTGCCTAATTATCTTCTTAATTGCCTGCCTAATTAACTGCCTAATTAACTGCCCAATTGCCTGCCTAATTAACTGCCTAATTAACTGCCCAATTGCCTGCCTAATTGACCGCCTAATTAACTGCCTAATTGCCTGCCTAATTAACTGCCTAATTGCCTGCCTTATTATCAGCCTAATTGCCTGCCTAAATAACTGCCTAAGTGCCTGCCTAATTGCCTGTCTAATTAACTGCCTTATTGCCTGCCCAATTGCCTGCCTAATTAACTGCCCAATTGCCTGCCTAATTAACTGCCTAATTAACTGCCTAAGTGCCTGCCTAATTGCTTGCCTAATTAACTGCCTAATTGCCTTTTTAATTGCCTGCCTAATTATCTGCTTTATTGCCTGCCTAATTAACTCCTAATTAAATGCCTAATTGCCTGTCTAATTAACTGCCTAATAAACTGCCCAATTGCCTGTTTAATTAACTGCCTAATTGCCTGCTTAATTGACCGCTAATTATTCACCTAATTGCCTGCTTAATTATCTGCCTAATTGCCTGCCTAATTATCTGCTTAATTATCTGCTTAATTGCCTGTCTAATTGACAGCCTAATTAACTGGCTAATTGCCTGCTTAATTGACCGCCTAATTAATTGCCTAATTGCCTGCTTAATTATCTGCCTAATTATCTGCCTAATTATTTGCTTAATTGCCTGCCAAATTAACTGCCTAATTAACTGCCCAATTGCCTGCCTAATTGACCACCTAATTAACAGCCTAATTGCCTGCCTAATTACCAGCCTAATTACCTGCCAAATTGGCTGCCTGCCTAGTTAACTGTTTAATTGCCTGATTATTTACCTGACTGCCAAATTGCCTGCTTGCCTAATTGCTTGCCTAATTAACTGCATAATTGCCTGCTTGCCTAAATGCTTGCCTAATTAACTGCATAATTGCCTGCTTAATAACCTGCCTAATTGCCTGCCTAATTGCTTGACTAATAAACTGCCTAATTGCCTGCCTAATTATCTGCTTAATTGCCTGCCTAATTAACTGCCTAATTAACTGCCCAATTGCCTGCCTTATTAACTGCCTAAATAACTGTCCAATTGCATGCCCAATTGCCTGCCTAATTAACTGCCTAATTCCCTGCCTAATTGCCTGCCTAATTGTCTGCTTTATTATCTGCCTAATTGCCTGCCTAATTAACCGCCTAACTGCCTGGATAATTGCCAGGCTTATTAACTGCCTGATTGCCTGATTAATTATCTGCCTAATTGCCTGCCTAATTAACTGCCTAATTGCCTCCCTAGTTGCCTGTCTAATTAACTACCTAATTAACTGCACAATTGCCTGCCTAATTAACGGCCTAATGAAATGCCTAATTGCCTGTCTAATTAACTGCCTAATTAACTGCCAAATTGCCTGCCTAATTAACTGCCTAATTAACTGCCCAATGGCCTGCCTAATTAACTGCCTAATTGCCTGCCTAATTATCTGCTTAATTGCCTGCCTAATTAACTCCTAATTAAATGCCTAATTGCCTGTCTAATTAACTGCCTAATTAACTGCCCAATTGCCTGCCTAATTAACTGCCTAATTAACTGCCTAATTGCCTGCCCAACTGCCTGCCTAATTAACTGCCCATTTGTCTGCCTAATTGACCGCCTAATCAACTGCCCAATTGCCTGCCTAATTGACAGCCTAATTAACTGCCTAATTGCCTGCTTAATTAACTGCCTAATTATCTGCTTAATTACCTGCCTAATTAACTGCCTAATTAACTGCCCAATTGCCTGCTTAATTAACTGCCTAATTAACTGCCCAATTGCCTGCCTAATTGACCGCCTAACTAACTGCCTAATTGCCTGCCTAATTAACTGCCTAATTGCCTGCCTTATTATCAGCCTAATTGCCTGCCTTATTAACTGCCTAAGTGCCTGCCTAATTGCCTGCCTAACTAACTGCCTAATTGCCTTTTTAATTGCCTGCCTAATTATCTGCTTAAATGCCTGCCTAATTAACTCCTAATTAAATGCCTAATTGCCTGTCTAATTAACTGCCTAATTAACTGCCCAATTGCCTGTTTAATTAACTGCATAATTGCCTGCTTAATTGACCGCCTAATTAACCACCTTTTTACCTGCTTAATTATCTGCCTAATTGCCTGCCTAATTATATCCTTAATTATCTGCTTAATTGCCTGCCTAATTAACTGCCTAATTATCTGCTTAATTGCCTGCCTAATTATTTGCCTAATTAACTGCCTAATTAACTGCACAATTGCCTACCTAATTAACTGCCTAATTAAATGCCTAATTGCCTGTCTAATTAACCGCCTAATTGCCTGCCTAATTAACTGCCTAATTAACTGCCTGCCAAATTTACCGCCTAATTAACTGCCTAATTGCCTGCCTAATTGTATGCCTAATAGCCTGCCTTATTATCAGCCTAATTGCCTGCCTAATTAACTGCCTAAGTGCCTGCTTAATTGTCTGCCCAATTGCCTGCCTAATAAACAGCCCAATTGCCTGCATAATTAACTGCCTAATTAACTGCCTAAGTGCCTGCCTAATTGCCTGCCTAATTAACTGCCTAATTGCCTTTTAATTGCCTGCCTAATTATCTGCTTAATTGCCTGCCTAATTAACTTCTAATTAAATGCCTAATTGCCTGTCAAATTAACTGACTAATTAACTGCCCAATTGCCTGTTTAATTAACCGCCTAATTGCCTGCCAAATTAAATGCCTGCCTAATTGACCGCCTAATTAACTGCCTAATTAACTGCTTAATTATCTGCCTAATTGCCTGCCTAATTAACTGCCTAATTGCCTGCCTAATTGCTTGCCTAATTAACTACCTAATTAACTGCACAATTGCCTGCCTAATTAACTGCCTAATTAACTGCCCAATGGCCTGCCTAATTAACTGCCTAATTGCCTGCCTAATTATCTGCTTAATTGCCTGTCTAATTAACTGCCTAATTAACTGCCCAATTGCCTGCCTAATTAACTGCCTAATTAACTGCCTAATTGCATGCCCAATTGCCTGCCTAATTGACAGCCTAATTAACTGCCTAATTGCCTGCTTAATTATCTGCATAATTGCCTGCCTAATTATCTGCTTAATTGCCTGCCTAATTTACTGCCAAATTATCTGCTTAATTGCCTGCCTAATTAACTGCCTTATTAACTGCCTTATTAACTGCCCAATTGCCTGCCTAATTAACTGCCTAATTAACTGCCCAATTGCCTACCTAATTGACCGCCTAATTAACTGCCTAATTGCCTGCCTAATTAACTGCCTAATTGCCTGCCTTATTATCAGCTAATTGCCTGCCTAATTAACTGCCTAAGTGCCTGCCTAATATCCTGTCTAATTAACTGCCTTATTGCCTGACAAATTGCCTGCCTAATTAACTGCACAATTGCCTGCATTATTAATTGCCTAATTAATTGCCTAAGTGCCTGCCTAATTGCCTGCCTAATTAATTGCCTAATTGCCTTTTTAATTGCCTGCCTAATTATCTGCTTAATTGCCTGCCTAATTAACTCCTAATTAAATGCCTTATTGCCTGTCTAATTAACTGCCTAATTAACTGCCTAATTAACTGCACAATTGCCTGCCTAATTAACTGCCTAATTAAATGCCTAATTGCCTGTCTAATTAACCGCCTAATTGCCTGCCTAATTAACTGCTTAATTGCCTACCTTATTGCTTGCCTAATTAACTGCCCAATTGCCTGCCTAATTAACTGCCTAATTAACTGCCTAATTGCCTGCCCAACTGCCAGCCTAATTACTGCCTAATTAACTGCCCAATTGTCTGCCTAATTGAAAGCCTAATCAACTGCCCAATTGCCTGCCTAATTGACCGCCTAATTAACTGCCTAATTGCCTGCTTAATTATCTGCCTAATTGCCTGCCTAATTATCTGCTTAAATGCCTGCCTAATTAACTGCCTAATCATCTGCTTAATTGCCTGCCTAATAAACAGCCTAATTAACTGCTCAATTGCCTGCCTAATTGACCGCCTAATTAACTGCCTAATTGCCTGCTTAATTATCTGCCTAATTGCCTGCCTAATTGCCTGCCTAATTAACTGCCTAAGTGCCT
>NW_026962654.1:7500-30000 GCF_032445375.1 Bacillus rossius redtenbacheri | reverse complement strand
ATCGAACCCTGATTCCCCGTTACCCGTTACAACCATGGTAGGCGCAGAACCTACCATCGACAGTTGATAAGGCAGACATTTGAAAGATGCGTCGCCGGTACGGAGACCGTGCGATCAGCACAAAGTTATCCAGAGTCACCAAAGCAAACGGACGCAGACGAGCCACGCCGATTGGTTTTGATCTAATAAAAGCATCCCTCCCATTTCTGGTCGGGACTCAGTTCAGCATGTATTAGCTCTAGAATTACCACAGTTATCCAAGTCATGTGGTACGATCTAAGGAACCATAACTGATTTAATGAGCCATTCGCGGTTTCACCTTATTTTGGCTTGCACTTAGACATGCATGGCTTAATCTTTGAGACAAGCATATGACTACTGGCAGGATCAACCAGGGAGCTGCTAGCAGCTTTTTTTTTCGTTCGGAGGAACCTCCCGGGTCCGCAGAGCACCGGGTCCGAATCTTATGATGTACATTTTTTTTTCCTTCTGTATCAACAAGTACGGGGGCGACTTCCCAATATCGACACCCGCTTTGCAATTGCAAAGTCTTTCCTTCCATCTCTAATTAATTTTCCTAGGGAGTAGGCGAGGCCAAACTTCCAAGGCTTTCACTGGCGAATATATCGCGCTCTTAGAAACTCGCATGGTACTTGGCGAGTGGATTTCAAATTATATGATCGGTGCCCACATTCGGGCGCGGCCCACTGCGGGAGCAGACCGTTGGCCCGTGGGCTCGCTGTGAACTAATTTGCCCACTGGTCCGAAAAGTATTCATTTCTAAACACCTTTGGCCAGGGCTGAAGACCGCGACTAACCCCTTTGAAACTTGTCTCTCAGGGAGCTGCGATCCATCAAACATTTCATTGTTAACAGAGGGGAACCATTACTTGGTTAAGACGATAGGACACGCGTTCCCCACCATTTCGCATCCAATCGAATTGCCGCACAAGAGCTCGTTACCTGAGAAAGGTATAGCATTGGCTCGCAGCTAGTGTATTGCAGTTCAGACAGATAGGCCACTTTAGATAGTTCTTAGTGTTCACAGTTATCACCAAGACTAGACCCATATGGATTTAATTCTTCAAGGAGCAGCGGTCCACCAATAAGAGAGATGAAGACATGTTTTCGGATGGCCACAACGCCCCCTCGCCACCCAAATGTGCATGTTTTAAGTGTACATTGGGAGTCGACGGAACATCGGGAGTCCGCTTGCTTTCTCCGGATCAGCTGCCACCCCCGCTGATCTACCAGATAGACAAGAACATGTCTTCTCCACCAATCTCATCCACCGAAGCTCCGATCATGGCTTCTTCTACCTTTATACTGATATACCCCCACGGAGCAACATGCGGGCAAGGGAACTCTTGCTACCCTTCAGTAAAGCAGGTATCTCTTATAGATGGTGACTGCACCTTGGCCAGGATTGAAGACCGCGACTAACCCCTTTGAAACTTGTCTCTCAGGGAGCTGCGATCCATCAAACATTTCATTGTTAACAGAGGGGAACCATTACTTGGTTAAGACGATAGGACACGCGTTCCCCACCATTTCGCATCCAATCGAATTGCCGCACAAGAGCTCGTTACCTAAGAAAGGTATAGCATTGGCTCGCAGCTAGTGTATTGCAGTTCAGACAGATAGGCCACTTTAGATAGTTCTTAGTGTTCACAGTTATCACCAAGACTAGACCCATATGGAATTAATTCTTCAAGGAGCAGCGGTCCACCAATAAGAGAGATGAAGACATGTTTTCGGATGGCCACAACGCCCCCTCGCCACCCAAATGTGCATGTTTCAAGTGTACATTGGGAGTCGACGGAACATCGGGAGTCCGCTTGCTTTCTCCGGATCAGCTGCCACCCCCCTGATCTACCAGATAGACAAGAACATGTCTTCTCCGCCAATCTCATCCACCGAAGCTCCGATCATGGCTTCTTCTACCTTTATACTGATATACCCCCACGGAGCAACATGCGGGCAAGGGAACTCTTGCTACCCTTCAGTAAAGCAGGTATCTCTTATAGATGGTGACTGCACCTTGGCCAGGATTGAAGACCGCGACTAACCCCTTTGAAACTTGTCTCTCAGGGAGCTGCGATCCATCAAACATTTCATTGTTAACAGAGGGGAACCATTACTTGGTTAAGACGACCGGACACGCGTTCCCCACCATTTCGCATCCAATCGAATCGCCGCACAAGAGCTCGTTACCTGAGAAAGGTATAGCATTGGCTCGCAGCTTGTGTATTGCAGTTCAGACAGATAGGCCACTTTAGATAGTTCTTCGTGTTCACAGTTAAGACCACGGCTAGACCCATATGGAATTAATTCTTCAAGGAGCAGCGGTACACCAAGCATTTCATTGTGTACTAGAAAGCACCTCTACCATGTAACAAACATACGACCACCAAATTTCTGCTTACTTCCCCCAGCGGATAGTATTTGCTAGTATCATCCACAAAGTAAATCAATTTTTTCAATGTACCGCTTCTTGGGGGAACTGGGCATGAATCAATCAAGCATTTTGAGGTAGCATGTCCGCTTCACCGCGAGGTGCTCTGAATACCATTATACATTCTTTTTCATCATCCACTTTCAGACCACTACAAGACCCATACTGAATTAATTCCTCAAGGAGCTGCAGTCCACAAAACATTTTACTGTGTACTAGAGGGCACCTCCACCATGTAACAGAAAACATACAACCTTCTTAATTTAATTCTGCATTGTTTCCCAGACGATTTGTTAGCCATACAACAGTACCATCCACAGTAATTCACCTCTTTGAAATCCAATGCATTGTAGAGAAACTGAGGTGGTAGCATTCAAACCGTTCTGTAATGTTAATTCTGCTTCATAGAAAGGTGCTACAGGTTCCACAATAATTAATTGGATATTTTTGCAATATATATAGGGCGAGAAAACTCGGGGGGACTCCCTTTTCATTTATGTACATATTCTTTCCATATTGCAAATAATTCCAATTTTTCCCGATTGCATGTCCCCCTAATATACCCAAAATGGGCCTATCGATGGGTTCACAAAGGTACCCAAAATATGAGATTTTGACTGAAAGAGGCTGGCTAACTTCCGGGAACATGATCATAGGAAATAGGTCAAAATCCCGAATCGCAGTTGTTTACGAACAACCACGAACGGAGACTTAAAATAACCTATAAGGCTGGAATTCATGGGGCCTGTATAACAGGCATTTACACAGACTCTCGGGAGGGAGGGCTCTGTGGCCGGGAGAATTTTCTGGCTCCCCGCCCGAAACTTTTCAGAGTCCCTAATGCCTGCTTGAATGTGAATAAGCAGAGCCCGGTAGCTGATATTTTGCCGGGGTGTGGAGGCCCCGGTCGCCGCCAAATTCCTCTGGTCACAGCTTGTGTTAATACACATGTTAATTTTACATGCAAACCACCAATGACAATTTTCCTCGGCCGCGGAGGCCTCGGTCGCCGCCAGAATTTTCTGGTTCCCGCTCAATATATTGCAGAGTCCTGCAGGCCTGCTTCTGTAGGAATATGCAGAGCCCGGTAGCTGATATTTTGCCGGGGTGAGGAGGCCTCGGTCGCCGCCAAATTCCTCTCATCCCAGCTTGTGTTAATACACATGTTAATTTTACATGCAAAACCACCAATTACCATTTCCTCGGCCGCGGAGGCCTCGGTCGCCGGGAGATTTTCCTGGCTCCCCGCTCAATATACTGCACAGTCCCGCAGGCCTGTCTCCAGTGGAATACACACAGTCCGAGAGCCGAAAATTTGCCGGGGTGTGGAGGCCTCGGTCGCCAACAGATTGCCATAGGCTCTGGCTGCAATATTTACCGTGTATTTTTTCCCTCCAGAGACACCACTACACCCTATATAACCCAAAATGGGCCTTGACGCGTGTACACGCGGAGCCCGAGCGCCGAGAGTTCTCCCGGCCGCGGAGGCCTCGGTCGCCGGGAGAATTTCAACGGCCCCTGCTCGAAATTTTTCTAAGTCCAGAATGCCTGCTTCTCCCAGCCTGTGTTAATACACATGTTAATTTAACATGTAAAATCACCAAGGACCATTTCCTCGGCCGCGGAGGCCTCGGTCACCGCCAGAATTTTCTGGCTGCCCGCTCCCCATGGGTAGACGCGCTGCCCAAGCGCCGAGAGTTCTCCCGGCCGCGGAGGCCTCGGTCGCCGGGAGAATTTCTCCGGCCCCTGCTCGAAATTTTTCAAAGTCCAGAATGCCTGCTTCTCCCAGCATGTGTTAATACACATGTTAATTTAACATGTAATATTACCAATGACCTTTTCCTCGGCCGCGGAGGCCTCGGTCGCCGCCAGAATTTTCTGGCTGCCCGCTCCCCATGGGTAGACGCGGAGCCCGAGCGCCGAGAGTTCTCCCGGCCGCGGAGGCCTCGGTCGCCGGGAGAATTTCTCCGGCCCCTGCTCGAAATTTTTCAAAGTCCAGAATGCCTAGTTCTCCCAGCCTGTGTTAATACACATGTTAATTTAACATGTAAAATTACCAAGGATTATTATCCCGGCCGCAGAGGCCTCGGTCGCCGCCAGAAATTTCTGGCTCCCCGCTCAATGTATTGCAGAGTCCCGCAGGCTTGCTTCTCCAAGCCTGTGTTAATACACATGTTAATTTAACATGTAAAATTACAGAGGATTATTTCCCCGGCCGCGGAGGCCTCGGTCGCCGCCAGAATTTTCTGGCTGCCCGCTCAATGTATTGCAGAGTCCCGCAGGCTTGCTTCTCCAAGCCTGTGTTAATACACATGTTAATTTAACATGCAAAATCACCAATGACAAATTCCTCGGCCGCGGAGGCCTCGATCGCCGGGAAAATGTTCTGGCTCCCTGCTCGAATTTTTTTTCTAAGTCCCGATTCGCTATTACAGGCTGGCGCACGGAGTCCGAGGGGCGTAAATATGCCGGGTAGTGGTGCCTTCCGTCGCCGAGACATTTTACAATTGCCTGGGAGCAGTATTTAACATGTTAATTTTTTCCCCTCGTGACACCACTACCCCCTATATAACGCAAAATGGGCCTTGCCAAGGGGGCGCGCAACGCCCGAGCGCGGGCGTTTTTCCCGGCCGCCGAGACCTCCATCGCCGGGAGAATGTCTTCAGCTATTTGCTAGATTTCCCGATTCGCCCCGCACGACAAACAACCACGAACGAGGTGGTTTTCGAGAGTTCTCCCGGCCGCGGAGGCCTCGGTCGCAGGGAGAATTTCCCTGGCCCCTGCTCGAAATTTTTCTAAGTCCAGAATGCCTGCATCTCCCAGCCTGTGTTAAAACACATGTTAATTTAACATGTAAAATTACCAATGACCATTTCCTCGGCCGCAGAGGCCTCGGTCGCAGCCAGAATTTTCTGGCTCCCTGCTCAATATATTGCAGAGTCCCGCATGCTTGCTTCTCCAAGCCTGTGTTAATACACATGTTAATTTAACATGTAAAATTACCGAGGATTATTTCCCCGGCCGCGGAGGCCTCGGTCGCCGCCAGAAATTTCTGGCTCCCCGCTCAATATATTGCAGCGACCCGCAGGCTTGCTTCTCCCAGCCTGTGTTAATACACATGTTAATTTAACATGTAAAATCACCAAGGACCATTTCCTCGGCCGCGGAGGCCTCGGTCGCCGCCAGAATTTTCTGGCTGCCCGCTCCCCATGTGTAGACGCGGAGCCCGAGCGCCGAGAGTTCTCCCGGCCGCGGAGGCCTCGTAGCCGGGAGAATTTCTCGGGCCCCTGCTCGAAATTTTTCTAAGTCCAGAATGCCTGCTTCTCCCAGCCTGTGTTAATACACATGTTAATTTAACATGTAATTTTACCAATGACCTTTTCCTCGGCCGCGGAGGCCTCGGTCGCCGCCAGAATTTTCTGGCTCCCGGCTCAATATATTACAGAGTCCCGCAGGCCTGTCTCCAGTGGAATACACACAGTCCGAGAGCCGAAAATTTGCCGGGGTGTGGAGGCCTCGGTCGCCAACAGATTGCCATAGGCTCTGGCTGCAATATTTACCGTGTATTTTTTCCCTCCAGAGACACCACTACCCCCTATAAAACCCAAAATAGGCCTTGCGGTGGGTACTCGCAGAGCCCGAGCGCCGAAGTTCTCCCGGCCGCGGAGGCCTCGGTCGCCGGGAGAATTTCTCCGGCCCCTGCTCGAAATTTTTCAAAGTCCAGAATGCCTGCTTCTCCCAGCCTGTGTTAATACACATGTTAATTTAACATGTTAAATTATCGAGGATTATTTCCCCGGCCGTGGAGGCCTCGGTCGCCGCCAGAATTTTCTGGCTCCCCGCTCAATATATTGCAGAGTCCCGCAGGCTTGCTTCTCCCAGCCTGTGTTAATACACATGTTAATTTAACATGTAAAATCACCGAGGACCATTTCCTCGGCCGCGGAGGCCTCGGTCGCCGCCAGAATTTTCTGGCTCACCTCTCAATGTATTGCAGAGTCCCGCAGGCTTGGTTCTCCAAGCCTGTGTTAATACACATGTTAATTTAACATGTAAAATTACCGAGGATTATTTCCCCGGCCGCGGAGGCCTCGGTCGCCGCCAGAATTTTCTGGCTCCCCGCTCAATGTATTGCAGAGTCCCGCAGGCTTGGTTCTCCAAGCCTGTGTTAATACACATGTTAATTTAACATGTAAAATTACCGAGGATTATTTCCCCGGCCACGGAGGCCTCGGTCGCCGACAGAATTGTCTGGCTCCCTGCTCGAATTTTTTCTAAGTCCCGATTCGCTATTACAGGCTGGCGCACGGAGTCAGAGGGGCGGGAATTCGCCGGGTAGTGGTGCCTTCCGTCGCCGAGACATTTTTCTATTGCCTGGAAGCTGTATTTAACATGTTAATTTTTTCCCCCTCGGGACACCACTACCCCCTATATAACCCAACATGGGCCTTGCCGCGGGTACACGCGGAGCCCGAGCGCCGAGTGTTCTCCCGGCCGCGGAGGCCTCGGTCGCCGGGAGAATTTCTCCGGCCCCTGCTCGAAATTTTTCAAAGTCCAGAATGCCTGCTTCTCCCAGCCTGTGTTAATACACATGTTAATTTAACATGTTAAATTACCGAGGATTATTTCCCCGGCCGTGGAGGCCTCGGTCGCCGCCAGAATTTTCTGGCTCCCCGCTCAATATATTGCAGAGTCCCGCAGGCTTGCTTTTCCCAGCCTGTGTTAATACACATGTTAATTTAACATGTAAAATTACCAATGACCATTTCCTCGGCCGCAGAGGCCTCGGTCGCCGCCAGAATTTTCTGGCTCCCCGCTCAATGTATTGCAGAGTCCCGCAGGCATGCTTCTCCAAGCCTGTGTTAATACACATGTTAATTTAACATGTTAAATTACCGAGGATTATTTCCCCGGCCGTGGAGGCCTCGGTCGCCGCCAGAATTTTCTGGCTCCCCGCTCAATATATTGCAGAGTCCCGCAGGCTTGCTTTTCCCAGCCTGTGTTAATACACATGTTAATTTAACATGTAAAATCACCAAGGACCATTTCCTCGGCCGCGGAGGCCTCGGTCGCCGCCAGAATTTTCTGGCTTCCCGCTCCCCATGGGTAGACGCGGAGCCCGAGCGCCGAGAGTTCTCCCGGCCGCGGAGGCCTCGGTCGCCGGGAGAATTTCTCCGGCCCCTGCTCGAAATTTTTCAAAGTCTAGAATGCCTAGTTCTCCCAGCCTGTGTTAATACACATGTTAATTTAACATGTAAAATTACCAAGGATTATTATCCCGGCCGCAGAGGCCTCGGTCGCCGCCAGAAATTTCTGGCTCCCCGCTCAATGTATTGCAGCGTCCCGCAGGCTTGCTTCTCCAAGCCTGTGTTAATACACATGTTAATTTAACATGTAAAATTACAGAGGATTATTTCCCCGGCCGCGGAGGCCTCGGTCGCCGCCAGAATTTTCTGGCTGCCCGCTCAATGTATTGCAGAGTCCCGCAGGCTTGCTTCTCCAAGCCTGTGTTAATACACATGTTAATTTAACATGCAAAATCACCAATGACAAATTCCTCGGCCGCGGAGGCCTCGATCGCCGGGAAAATGTTCTGGCTCCCTGCTCGAATTTTTTTTCTAAGTCCCGATTCGCTATTACAGGCTGGCGCACGGAGTCCGAGGGGCGTAAATATGCCGGGTAGTGGTGCCTTCCGTCGCCGAGACATTTTACAATTGCCTGGGAGCAGTATTTAACATGTTAATTTTTTCCCCTCGGGACACCACTACCCCCTATATAACCCAAAATGGGCCTTGCCAAGGGGGCGCGCAACGCCCGAGCGCGGGCGTTTTTCCCGGCCGCCGAGGCCTCCATCGCCGGGAGAATGTCTTCAGCTATTTGCTAGATTTCCCGATTCGCCCCGCACGGCAAACAACCACGAACGAGGTGGTTTTCGAGAGTTCTCCCGGCCGCGGAGGCCTCGGTCGCCGGGAGAATTTCTCGGGCCCCTGCTCGAAATTTTTCTAAGTCCAGAATGCCTGCATCTCCCAGCCTGTGTTAAAACACATGTTAATTTAACATGTAAAATTACCAATGACCATTTCCTCGGCCGCAGAGGCCTCGGTCGCAGCCAGAATTTTCTGGCTCCCTGCTCAATATATTGCAGAGTCCCGCATGCTTGCTTCTCCCAGCCTGTGTTAATACACATGGTTATTTAACATGTAAAATTACCGAGGATTATTTCCCTGGCCGCAGAGGCCGCGGTCGCCGCCAGAATTTTCTGGCTCCCCGCTCAATGTATTGCAGAGTCCCGCAGGCTTGCTTCTCCAAGCCTGTGTTAATACACATGTTAATTTAACATGTAAAATTACCGAGGATTATTTCCCCGGCCGCGGAGGCCTCGGTCGCCGCCAGAATTTTCTGGCTCCCCGCTCAATATATTGCAGCGACCCGCAGGCTTGCTTCTCCCAGCCTGTGTTAATACACATGTTAATTTAACATGTAAAATTACCGAGGATTATTTCCCCGGCCGCGGAGGCTTCGGTCGCCGCCAGAATTTTCTGGCTCCCGGCTCAATATATTACAGAGTCCCGCAGGCCTGTCTCCAGTGGAATACACACAGTCCGAGAGCCGAAAATTTGCCGGGGTGTGGAGGCCTCGGTCGCCAACAGATTGCCATAGGCTCTGGCTGCAATATTTACCGTGTATTTTTTCCCTCCAGAGACACCACTACCCCCTATATAACCCAAAATGGGCCTTGCGGCGTGTACACGCGGAGCCCGAGCGCCGAAGTTCTCCCGGCCGCGGAGGCCTCGGTCGCCGGGAGAATTTCTCCGGCCCCTGCTCGAAATTTTTCAAAGTCCAGAATGCCTGCTTCTCCCAGCCTGTGTTAATACACATGTTAATTTAACATGTAAAATTACCGAGGATTATTTCCCCGGCCGCGGAGGCCTCGGTCGCCGCCAGAATTTTCTGGCTCCCCGCTCAATGTATTGCAGAGTCCCGCAGGCTTGCTTCTCCCAGCCTGTGTTAATACACATGTTAATTTAACATGTAAAATCATTGAGGACCATTTCCTCGGCCGCGGAGGCCTCGGTCGCCGCCAGAATTTTCTGGCTCCCCGCTCAATGTATTGCAGAGTCCCGCAGGCTTGCTTCTCCCAGCCTGTGTTAATACACATGTTAATTTAACATGTAAAATCAACAAGGACCATTTCCTCGGCCGCGGAGGCCTCGGTCGCCGCCAGAATTTTCTGGCTGCCCGCTCCCCATTGGTAGACGCGGAGCCCGAGCGCCGAGAGTTCTCCCGGCCGCGGAGGCCTCGGTCGCCGGGAGAATTTCTCCGGCCCCTGCTCGAAATTTTTCAAAGTCCAGAATGCCTGCTTCTCCCAGCATGTGTTAATACACATGTTAATTTAACATGTAATATTACCAATGACCTTTTCCTCGTCCGCGGAGGCCTCGGTCGCCGCCAGAATTTTCTGGCTGCCCGCTCCCCATGGGTAGACGCGCTGCCCGAGCGCCGAGATTTCTCCCGGCCGCGGAGGCCTCTGTCGCCGGGAGAATTTCTCTGGCCCCTGCTCGAAATTTTTCAAAGTCCAGAATGCCTAGTTCTCCCAGCCTGTGTTAATACACATGTTAATTTAACATGTAAAATTACCAAGGATTATTATCCCGGCCGCAGAGGCCTCGGTCGCCGCCAGAAATTTCTGGCTCCCCGCTCAATGTATTGCAGAGACCCGCAGGCTTGCTTCTCCAAGCCTGTGTTAATACACATGTTAATTTAACATGTAAAATTACCGAGGATTATTTCCCCGGCCGCGGAGGCCTCGATCGCCGCCAGAAATTTCTGGCTCCCCGCTCAATATATTGCAGCGACCCGCAGGCTTGCTTCTCCCAGCCTGTGTTAATACACATGTTAATTTAACATGTAAAATCACCAAGGACCATTTCCTCGGCCGCGGAGGCCTCGGTCGCCGCCAGAATTTTCTGGCTGCCCGCTCCCCATGTGTAGACGCGGAGCCCGAGCGCCGAGAGTTCTCCCGGCCGCGGAGGCCTCGGTCGCCGCCAGAATTTTCTGGCTCCCCGCTCAATGTATTGCAGAGTCCCGCAGGCTTGCTTCTCCAAGCCTGTGTTAATACACATGTTAATTTAACATGCAAAATCACCAATGACAATTTCCTCGGCCGCGGAGGCCTCCATCGCCGGGAGAATTTTCTGGCTCTCTGCTCGAATTTTTTCTAAGTCCCGATTCGCTATTACAGGCTGGCGCACGGAGTCCGAGGGGCGGAAATATGCCGGGTAGTGGTGCCTTCCGTCGCCGAGACATTTTACAATTGCCTGGGAGCAGTATTTAACATGTTAATTTTTTCCCCCTCGGGACACCACTACCCCCTATATAACCCAAAATGGGCCATGCAATGGGTGCCCACAACGCCCGAGCGCGGGCATTTTTCCCGGGCGCCGAGGCCTCGATCGCCGGGAGAATGTCTCCAGCTATTTGCATGATGTCCCGATTCGCCCCACAAGGCGAACAACCACGAACGAGGTGGTTTTCGTTCGTGGTTGTTTTCGTTCGTGGTTGTTTACTGTTCGTGGTTGTTTTCATTCGTGGTTGTTGTGCGTTCGTGGTTGTTGTCGTTCGGGGTTGTTTTCCGTTCGTGGTTGTTGTCGTTCGTGGTTGTTGTCGTTCGTGGTTGTTGTCGTTCGTGGTTGTTTTCCGTTCGTGGTTGTTTTACGTTCGTGGTTGTTTTCGAGGCAATTGGTACTTTGAAAATTTCAATCGGTTAGCTAGAAAAAATTCTCCCGGCGGTGATTGCCTTGATCGCCGGGAGAATTTTCTGGCTCCCCGATAAAATTTTTTCCAAGTCCCGATTCGCTCTTACTAGCTGGCGCACGGAGTCCGAGGGGCGGGAATTCGCCGGGTAGTGGTGTGTTCCGTCGCCGAGACATTTTCCTATTGCCTGGAAGCAGTATTTAACATGTTAATTTTTTCCCCCTCGGGACACCACTACCCCCTATATAACACAAAATGGGCCTTGCCGCGGGTACACCCGGAGCCCGAGCGCCGAGAGTTCTCCCGGCCGCAGAGGCCTCGGTCGCCGGGAGATTTTCTCCGGCCCCTGCTCGAAATTTTCCAAAGTCCAGAATGCCTGCTTCTCCCAGCCTGTGTTAATACACATGTTAATTTAACATGTAAAATCACCAAGGACCATTTCCTCGGCCGCGGAGGCCTCGGTCGCCGCCAGAATTTTCTGGCTGCCCGCTCCCCAAGGGTAGACGCGGAGCCCGAGCGCCGAGAGTTCTCCCGGCCGCGGAGGCCTCGGTCGCCGGGAGAATTTCTCCGGCCCCTGCTCGAAATTTTTCAAAGTCCAGAATGCCTGCTTCTCCCAGCATGTGTTAATACACATGTTAATTTAACATGTAATATTACCAATGACCTTTTCCTCGGCCGCGGAGGCCTCGGTCGCCGCCAGAATTTTCTGGCTGCCCGCTCCCCATGGGTAGACGCGGAGCCCGAGCGCCGAGAGTTCTCCCGGCCGCGGAGGCCTCGGTCGCCGGGAGAATTTCTCCGGCCCCTGCTCGAAATTTTTCAAAGTCCAGAATGCCTAGTTCTCCCAGCCTGTGTTAATACACATGTTAATTTAACATGTAAAATTACCAAGGATTATTATATTATCCCGGCCGGCAGAGGCCTCGGTCGCCGCCAGAAATTTCTGGCTCCCCGCTCAATGTATTGCAGAGTCCCGCAGGCTTGCTTCTCCAAGCCTGTGTTAATACACATGTTAATTTAACATGTAAAATTACAGAGGATTATTTCCCCGGCCGCGGAGGCCACGGTCGCCGCCAGAATTTTCTGGCTGCCCGCTCAATGTATTGCAGAGTCCCGCAGGCTTGCTTCTCCAAGCCTGTGTTAATACACATGTTAATTTAACATGCAAAATCACCAATGACAATTCCTCGGCCGCGGAGGCCTCGATCGCCGGGAAAATGTTCTGGCTCCCTGCTCGAATTTTTTTTCTAAGTCCCGATTCGCTATTACAGGCTGGCGCACGGAGTCCGAGGGGGCGTAAATATGCCGGGGTAGTGGTGCCTTCCGTCGCCGGAGACATTTTACAATTGCCTGGGAGCAGTATTTAACATGTTAATTTTTTCCCCTCGGGACACCACTACCCCCTATATAACCCAAAATGGGCCTTGCCAAGGGGGCGCGCAACGCCCGAGCGCGGGCGTTTTTCCCGGCCGCCGAGGCCTCCATCGCCGGGAGAATGTCTTCAGCTATTTGCTAGATTTCCCGATTCGCCCCGCACGGCAAACAACCACGAACGAGGTGGTTTTCGAGAGTTCTCCCGGCCGGGCAGAGGCCTCGGTCGCCGGGAGAATTCTCGGGCCCCTGCTCGAAATTTTTCTAAGTCCAGAATGCCTGCATCTCCCAGCCTGTGTTAAAACACATGTTAATTTAACATGTAAAATTACCAATGACCATTTCCTCGGCCGCAGAGGCCTCGGTCGCAGCCAGAATTTTCTGGCTCCCTGCTCAATATATTGCAGAGTCCCGCATGCTTGCTTCTCCCAGCCTGTGTTAATACACATGGTTATTTAACATGTAAATTACCGAGGATTATTTCCCTGGCCGCAGAGGCCGCGGTCGCCGCCAGAATTTTCTGGCTCCCCGCTCAATGTATTGCAGAGTCCCGCAGGCTTGCTTCTCCAAGCCTGTGTTAATACACATGTTAATTTAACATGTAAAATTACCGAGGATTATTTCCCCGGCCGCGGAGGCCTCGGTCGCCGCCAGAATTTTCTGGCTCCCCGCTCAATATATTGCAGCGACCGCAGGCTTGCTTCTCCCAGCCTGTGTTAATACACATGTTAATTTACATGTAAAATTACCGAGGATTATTTCCCCGCCGCGGAGGCCTCGGTCGCCGCCAGAATTTTCTGGCTCCCGGCTCAATATATTACAGAGTCCCGCAGGCCTGTCTCCAGTGGAATACACACAGTCCGAGAGCCGAAAATTTGCCGGCGTGTGGAGGCCTCGGTCGCCAACAGATTGCCATAGGCTCTGGCTGCAATATTTACCGTGTATTTTTTCCCTCCAGAGACACCACTACCCCCTATATAACCCAAAATGGGCCTTGCGGCGGGTACACGCGGAGCCCGAGCGCCGAAGTTCTCCCGGCCGCGGAGGCCTCGGTCGCCGGGAGAATTTCTCCGGCCCCTGCTCGAAATTTTCAAAGTCCAGAATGCCTGCTTCTCCCAGCCTGTGTTAATACACATGTTAATTTAACATGTAAAATTACCGAGGATTATTTCCCCGGCCGCGGAGGCCTCGGTCGCCGCCAGAATTTTCTGGCTCCCCGCTCAATGTATTGCAGAGTCCCGCAGGCTTGCTTCTCCCAGCCTGTGTTAATACACATGATAATTTAACATGTAAAATCATTGAGGACCATTTCCTCGGCCGCGGAGGCCTCGGTCGCCGCCAGATTTTTCTGGCTCCCCGCTCAATGTATTGCAGAGTCCCGCAGGCTTGCTTCTCCCAGCCTGTGTTAATACACATGTTAATTTAACATGTAAAATCAACAAGGACCATTTCCTCGGCCGCGGAGGCCTCGTCGCCGCCAGAATTTTCTGGCTGCCCGCTCCCCATTGGTAGACGCGGGAGCCCGAGCGCCGAGAGTTCTCCCGGCCGCGGAGGCCTCGGTCGCCCCGGGGAGAATTTCTCCGGCCGCCTGCTCGAAATTTTTCAAAGTCCAGAATGCCTGCTTCTCCCAGCATGTGTTAATACACATGTTAATTTAACATGTAATATTACCAATGACCTTTTCCTCGGCCGCGGAGGCCTCGGTCGCCGCCAGAATTTTCTGGCTGCCCGCTCCCCATTGGTTAGACGCGCTGCCCGAGCGCCGAGAGTTCTCCCGGCCGCGGAGGCCTCGGTGCGCCGGGAGAATTTCTCCGGCCCCTGCTCGAAATTTTTCAAAGTCCAGAATGCCTAGTTCTCCCAGCCTGTGTTAATACACATGTTAATTTAACATGTAAAATTACCAAGGATTATTATCCCGGCCGCAGAGGCCTCGGTCGCCGCCAGAAATTTCTGGGCTCCCCGCTCAATGTATTGCAGAGTCCCCGCAGGCTTGCTTCTCCGAAGCCTGTGTTAATACACATGTTAATTTAACATGTAAAATTACCGAGGATTATTTCCCCGGCCGCGGAGGCCTCGGTCGCCGCCAGAAATTTCTGGCTCTCCCCGCTCAATATATTGCAGCGACCCGCAGGCTTGCTTCTCCCAGCCTGTGTTAATACACATGTTAATTTAACATGTAAAATCACCAAGGACCATTCCTCGGCCGCGGAGGCCTCGGTCGCCGCCAGAATTTTCTGGCTGCCCGCTCCCCATGTGTAGACGCGGAGCCCGAGCGCCGAGAGTTCTCCCGGCCGCGGAGGCCTCGGTCGCCGCCAGAATTTTCTGGCTCCCCGCTCAATGTATTGCAGAGTCCCGCAGGCTTGCTTCTCCAAGCCTGTGTTAATACACATGTTAATTTAACATGCAAAATCACCAATGACAATTTCCTCGGCCGCGGAGGCCTCCATCGCCGGGAGAATTTTCGGCTCTCTGCTCGAATTTTTTCTAAGTCCCGATTCGCTATTACAGGCTGGCGCACGGAGTCCGAGGGGCGGAAATATGCAGGGTAGTGGTGCCTTCCGTCGCCGAGACATATTACAATTGCCTGGGAGCAGTATTTAACATGTTAATTTTTTCCCCCTCGGGACACCACTACCCCCTATATAACCCAAAAATGGGCCATGCAATGGGTGCCCACAACGCCCGAGCGCGGGCATTTTTCCCGGGCGCCGAGGCCTCGATCGCCGGGAGAATGTCTCCAGCTATTTGCATGATGTCCCGATTCGCCCCACAAGGCGAACAACCACGAACGAGGTGGTTTTCGTTCGTGGTTGTTTTCGTTCGTGGTTGTTTACTGTTCGTGGTTGTTTTCATTCGTGGTTGTTGTGCGTTCGTGGTTGTTGTCGTTCGGGGTTGTTTTCCGTTCGTGGTTGTTGTCGTTCGTGGTTGTTGTCGTTCGTGGTTGTTGTCGTTCGTGGTTGTTTTCCGTTCGTGGTTGTTTTACGTTCGTGGTTGTTTTCGAGGCAATTGGTACTTTGAAAATTTCAATCGGTTAGCTAGAAAAAATTCTCCCGGCGGTGATTGCCTTGATCGCCGGGAGAATTTTCTGGCTCCCCGATAAAATTTTTTCCAAGTCCCGATTCGCTCTTACTAGCTGGCGCACGGAGTCCGAGGGGCGGGAATTCGCCGGGTAGTGGTGTGTTCCGTCGCCGAGACATTTTCCTATTGCCTGGAAGCAGTATTTAACATGTTAATTTTTTCCCCCTCGGGACACCACTACCCCCTATATAACACAAAATGGGCCTTGCCGCGGGTACACCCGGAGCCCGAGCGCCGAGAGTTCTCCCGGCCGCAGAGGCCTCGGTCGCCGGGAGATTTTCTCCGGCCCCTGCTCGAAATTTTCCAAAGTCCAGAATGCCTGCTTCTCCCAGCCTGTGTTAATACACATGTTAATTTAACATGTAAAATCACCAAGGACCATTTCCTCGGCCGCGGAGGCCTCGGTCGCCGCCAGAATTTTCTGGCTGCCCGCTCCCCAAGGGTAGACGCGGAGCCCGAGCGCCGAGAGTTCTCCCGGCCGCGGAGGCCTCGGTCGCCGGGAGAATTTCTCCGGCCCCTGCTCGAAATTTTTCAAAGTCCAGAATGCCTGCTTCTCCCAGCATGTGTTAATACACATGTTAATTTAACATGTAATATTACCAATGACCTTTTCCTCGGCCGCGGAGGCCTCGGTCGCCGCCAGAATTTTCTGGCTGCCCGCTCCCCATGGGTAGACGCGGAGCCCGAGCGCCGAGAGTTCTCCCGGCCGCGGAGGCCTCGGTCGCCGGGAGAATTTCTCCGGCCCCTGCTCGAAATTTTTCAAAGTCCAGAATGCCTAGTTCTCCCAGCCTGTGTTAATACACATGTTAATTTAACATGTAAAATTACCAAGGATTATTATCCCGGCCGCAGAGGCCTCGGTCGCCGCCAGAAATTTCTGGCTCCCCGCTCAATGTATTGCAGAGTCCCGCAGGCTTGCTTCTCCAAGCCTGTGTTAATACACATGTTAATTTAACATGTAAAATTACAGAGGATTATTTCCCCGGCCGCGGAGGCCACGGTCGCCGCCAGAATTTTCTGGCTGCCCGCTCAATGTATTGCAGAGTCCCGCAGGCTTGCTTCTCCAAGCCTGTGTTAATACACATGTTAATTTAACATGCAAAATCACCAATGACAAATTCCTCGGCCGCGGAGGCCTCGATCGCCGGGAAAATGTTCTGGCTCCCTGCTCGAATTTTTTTTCTAAGTCCCGATTCGCTATTACAGGCTGGCGCACGGAGTCCGAGGGGCGTAAATATGCCGGGTAGTGGTGCCTTCCGTCGCCGAGACATTTTACAATTGCCTGGGAGCAGTATTTAACATGTTAATTTTTTCCCCTCGGGACACCACTACCCCCTATATAACCCAAAATGGGCCTTGCCAAGGGGGCGCGCAACGCCCGAGCGCGGGCGTTTTTCCCGGCCGCCGAGGCCTCCATCGCCGGGAGAATGTCTTCAGCTATTTGCTAGATTTCCCGATTCGCCCCGCACGGCAAACAACCACGAACGAGGTGGTTTTCGAGAGTTCTCCCGGCCGCAGAGGCCTCGGTCGCCGGGAGAATTTCTCGGGCCCCTGCTCGAAATTTTTCTAAGTCCAGAATGCCTGCATCTCCCAGCCTGTGTTAAAACACATGTTAATTTAACATGTAAAATTACCAATGACCATTTCCTCGGCCGCAGAGGCCTCGGTCGCAGCCAGAATTTTCTGGCTCCCTGCTCAATATATTGCAGAGTCCCGCATGCTTGCTTCTCCCAGCCTGTGTTAATACACATGGTTATTTAACATGTAAAATTACCGAGGATTATTTCCCTGGCCGCAGAGGCCGCGGTCGCCGCCAGAATTTTCTGGCTCCCCGCTCAATGTATTGCAGAGTCCCGCAGGCTTGCTTCTCCAAGCCTGTGTTAATACACATGTTAATTTAACATGTAAAATTACCGAGGATTATTTCCCCGGCCGCGGAGGCCTCGGTCGCCGCCAGAATTTTCTGGCTCCCCGCTCAATATATTGCAGCGACCCGCAGGCTTGCTTCTCCCAGCCTGTGTTAATACACATGTTAATTTAACATGTAAAATTACCGAGGATTATTTCCCCGGCCGCGGAGGCCTCGGTCGCCGCCAGAATTTTCTGGCTCCCGGCTCAATATATTACAGAGTCCCGCAGGCCTGTCTCCAGTGGAATACACACAGTCCGAGAGCCGAAAATTTGCCGGCGTGTGGAGGCCTCGGTCGCCAACAGATTGCCATAGGCTCTGGCTGCAATATTTACCGTGTATTTTTTCCCTCCAGAGACACCACTACCCCCTATATAACCCAAAATGGGCCTTGCGGCGGGTACACGCGGAGCCCGAGCGCCGAAGTTCTCCCGGCCGCGGAGGCCTCGGTCGCCGGGAGAATTTCTCCGGCCCCTGCTCGAAATTTTTCAAAGTCCAGAATGCCTGCTTCTCCCAGCCTGTGTTAATACACATGTTAATTTAACATGTAAAATTACCGAGGATTATTTCCCCGGCCGCGGAGGCCTCGGTCGCCGCCAGAATTTTCTGGCTCCCCGCTCAATGTATTGCAGAGTCCCGCAGGCTTGCTTCTCCCAGCCTGTGTTAATACACATGATAATTTAACATGTAAAATCATTGAGGACCATTTCCTCGGCCGCGGAGGCCTCGGTCGCCGCCAGAATTTTCTGGCTCCCCGCTCAATGTATTGCAGAGTCCCGCAGGCTTGCTTCTCCCAGCCTGTGTTAATACACATGTTAATTTAACATGTAAAATCAACAAGGACCATTTCCTCGGCCGCGGAGGCCTCGGTCGCCGCCAGAATTTTCTGGCTGCCCGCTCCCCATTGGTAGACGCGGAGCCCGAGCGCCGAGAGTTCTCCCGGCCGCGGAGGCCTCGGTCGCCGGGAGAATTTCTCCGGCCCCTGCTCGAAATTTTTCAAAGTCCAGAATGCCTGCTTCTCCCAGCATGTGTTAATACACATGTTAATTTAACATGTAATATTACCAATGACCTTTTCCTCGGCCGCGGAGGCCTCGGTCGCCGCCAGAATTTTCTGGCTGCCCGCTCCCCATGGGTAGACGCGCTGCCCGAGCGCCGAGAGTTCTCCCGGCCGCGGAGGCCTCGGTCGCCGGGAGAATTTCTCCGGCCCCTGCTCGAAATTTTTCAAAGTCCAGAATGCCTAGTTCTCCCAGCCTGTGTTAATACACATGTTAATTTAACATGTAAAATTACCAAGGATTATTATCCCGGCCGCAGAGGCCTCGGTCGCCGCCAGAAATTTCTGGCTCCCCGCTCAATGTATTGCAGAGTCCCGCAGGCTTGCTTCTCCAAGCCTGTGTTAATACACATGTTAATTTAACATGTAAAATTACCGAGGATTATTTCCCCGGCCGCGGAGGCCTCGGTCGCCGCCAGAAATTTCTGGCTCCCCGCTCAATATATTGCAGCGACCCGCAGGCTTGCTTCTCCCAGCCTGTGTTAATACACATGTTAATTTAACATGTAAAATCACCAAGGACCATTTCCTCGGCCGCGGAGGCCTCGGTCGCCGCCAGAATTTTCTGGCTGCCCGCTCCCCATGTGTAGACGCGGAGCCCGAGCGCCGAGAGTTCTCCCGGCCGCGGAGGCCTCGGTCGCCGCCAGAATTTTCTGGCTCCCCGCTCAATGTATTGCAGAGTCCCGCAGGCTTGCTTCTCCAAGCCTGTGTTAATACACATGTTAATTTAACATGCAAAATCACCAATGACAATTTCCTCGGCCGCGGAGGCCTCCATCGCCGGGAGAATTTTCTGGCTCTCTGCTCGAATTTTTTCTAAGTCCCGATTCGCTATTACAGGCTGGCGCACGGAGTCCGAGGGGCGGAAATATGCCGGGTAGTGGTGCCTTCCGTCGCCGAGACATTTTACAATTGCCTGGGAGCAGTATTTAACATGTTAATTTTTTCCCCCTCGGGACACCACTACCCCCTATATAACCCAAAATGGGCCATGCAATGGGTGCCCACAACGCCCGAGCGCGGGCATTTTTCCCGGGCGCCGAGGCCTCGATCGCCGGGAGAATGTCTCCAGCTATTTGCATGATGTCCCGATTCGCCCCACAAGGCGAACAACCACGAACGAGGTGGTTTTCGTTCGTGGTTGTTTTCGTTCGTGGTTGTTTACCGTTCGTGGTTGTTTTCATTCGTGGTTGTTGTGCGTTCGTGGTTGTTGTCGTTCGGGGTTGTTTTCCGTTCGTGGTTGTTGTCGTTCGTGGTTGTTGTCGTTCGTGGTTGTTGTCGTTCGTGGTTGTTTTCCGTTCGTGGTTGTTTTACGTTCGTGGTTGTTTTCGAGGCAATTGGTACTTTGAAAATTTCAATCGGTTAGCTAGAAAAAATTCTCCCGGCGGTGATTGCCTTGATCGCCGGGAGAATTTTCTGGCTCCCCGATAAAATTTTTTCCAAGTCCCGATTCGCTCTTACAAGCTGGCGCACGGAGTCCGAGGGGCGGGAATTCGCCGGGTAGTGGTGCGTTCCGTCGCCGAGACATTTTCCTATTGCCTGGAAGCAGTATTTAACATGTTAATTTTTTCCCCCTCGGGACACCACTACCCCCTATATAACACAAAATGGGCCTTGCCGCGGGTACACCCGGAGCCCGAGCGCCGAGAGTTCTCCCGGCCGCAGAGGCCTCGGTCGCCGGGAGAATTTCTCCGGCCCCTGCTCGAAATTTTCCAAAGTCCAGAATGCCTGCTTCTCCCAGCCTGTGTTAATACACATGTTAATTTAACATGTAAAATTACCAAGGACCATTTCCTCGGCCGCGGAGGCCTCGGTCGCCGCCAGAATTTTCTGGCTGCCCGCTCCCCATGGGTAGACGCGGAGCCCGAGCGCCGAGAGTTCTCCCGGCCGCGGAGGCCTCGGTCGCCGGGAGAATTTCTCCGGCCCCTGCTCGAAATTTTTCAAAGTCCAGAATGCCTGCTTCTCCCAGCATGTGTTAATACACATGTTAATTTAACATGTAATATTACCAATGACCTTTTCCTCGGCCGCGGAGGCCTCGGTCGCCGCCAGAATTTTCTGGCTGCCCGCTCCCCATGGGTAGACGCGGAGCCCGAGCGCCGAGAGTTCTCCCGGCCGCGGAGGCCTCGGTCGCCGGGAGAATTTCTCCGGCCCCTGCTCGAAATTTTTCAAAGTCCAGAATGCCTAGTTCTCCCAGCCTGTGTTAATACACATGTTAATTTAACATGTAAAATTAACAAGGATTATTATCCCGGCCGCAGAGGCCTCGGTCGCCGCCAGAAATTTCTGGCTCCCCGCTCAATGTATTGCAGAGTCCCGCAGGCTTGCTTCTCCAAGCCTGTGTTAATACACATGTTAATTTAACATGTAAAATTACAGAGGATTATTTCCCCGGCCGCGGAGGCCTCGGTCGCCGCCAGAATTTTCTGGCTGCCCGCTCAATGTATTGCAGAGTCCCGCAGGCTTGCTTCTCCAAGCCTGTGTTAATACACATGTTAATGTAACATGCAAAATCACCAATGACAAATTCCTCGGCCGCGGAGGCCTCGATCGCCGGGAAAATGTTCTGGCTCCCTGCTCGAATTTTTTTTCTAAGTCCCGATTCGCTATTACAGGCTGGCGCACGGAGTCCGAGGGGCGTAAATATGCCGGGTAGTGGTGCCTTCCGTCGCCGAGACATTTTACAATTGCCTGGGAGCAGTATTTAACATGTTAATTTTTTCCCCTCGGGACACCACTACCCCCTATATAACCCAAAATGGGCCTTGCCAAGGGGGCGCGCAACGCCCGAGCGCGGGCGTTTTTCCCGGCCGCCGAGGCCTCCATCGCCGGGAGAATGTCTTCAGCTATTTGCTAGATTTCCCGATTCGCCCCGCACGGCAAACAACCACGAACGAGGTGGTTTTCGAGAGTTCTTCCGGCCGCGGAGGCCTCGGCCGCCGGGAGAATTTCTCCGGCCCCTGTTCGAAATTTTTCTAAGACCAGAATGCCTGCATCTCCCAGCCTGTGTTAATACACATGTTAATTTAACATGTAAAATCACCAAGGACCATTTCCTCGGCCGCGGAGGCCTCGGTCGCCGCCAGAATTTTCTGGCTGCCCGCTCCCCATGGGTAGACGCGGAGCCCGAGCGCCGAGAGTTCTCCCGGCCGCGGAGGCCTCGGTCGCCGGGAGAATTTCTGCGGCCCCTGCTCGAAATTTTTCAAAGTCCAGAATGCCTGCTTCTCCCAGCATGTGTTAATACACATGTTAATTTAACATGTAATATTACCAATGACCTTTTCCTCGGCCGCGGAGGCCTCGGTCGCCGCCAGAATTTTCTGGCTGCCCGCTCCCCATGGGTAGACGCGGAGCCCGAGCGCCGAGAGTTCTCCCGGCCGCGGAGGCCTCGGTCGCCGGGAGAATTTCTCCGGCCCCTGCTCGAAATTTTTCAAAGTCCAGAATGCCTGCTTCTCCCAGCATGTGTTAATACACATGTTAATTTAACATGTAAAATTACCAAGGATTATTATCCCGGCCGCGGAGGCCTCGGTCGCCGCCAGAATTTTCTGGCTCCCCGCTCAATATATTGCAGAGTCCCGCAGGCTTGCTTCTCCCAGCCAGTGTTAATACACATGTTAATTTAACATGTAAAATCACCGATGACCATTTCCTCGGCCGCGGAGGTCTCGGTCACCGCCAGAATTTTCTGGCTCCCTGCTCGAATTTTTTCTAAGTCCCGATTCGCTATTATAGGCTGGCGCACGGATTCCGAGGGGCGGGAATTCGCCGGGTAGTGGTGCCTTCCGTCGCCGAGACATTTCTCTATTGCCTGGAAGCTGTATTTAACATGTTAATTTTTACCCCTCGGGACACCACTACCCCCTATATAACCCAAAA
>NW_026962653.1:17500-33833 GCF_032445375.1 Bacillus rossius redtenbacheri | reverse complement strand
AAGGCACCACTACCCGGCATATTTCCGCCCCTCGGACTCCGTGCGCCAGCCTGTAATAGCGAATCGGGACTTAGAAAAAATTCGAGCAGAGAGCCAGAAAATTCTCCCGGCGATGGAGGCCTCCGCGGCCGAGGAAATTGTCATTGGTGATTTTTGCATGTTAAATTAACATGTGTATTAACACAGGCTTGGAGAAGCAAGCCTGCGGGACTCTGCAATACATTGAGCGGGGAGCCAGAAAATTCTGGCGGCGACCGAGGCCTCCGCGGCCGGGAGAACTCTCGGCGCTCGGGCTCCGCGTGTACCCGCGGCAAGGTCCATTTTGGGTTATATAGGGGGTAGTGGTGTCCGAGGGGTAAAAATTAACATGTTAAATACAGCTTCCAGGCAATAGAGAAATGTCTCGGCGACGGAAGGCACCACTACCCGGCGAATTCCCGCCCCTCGGAATCCGTGCGCCAGCCTATAATAGCGAATCGGGACTTAGAAAAAATTCGAGCAGGGAGCCAGAAAATTCTGGCGGTGACCGAGACCTCCGCGGCCGAGGAAATGGTCATCGGTGATTTTACATGTTAAATTAACATGTGTATTAACACTGGCTGGGAGAAGCAAGCCTGCGGGACTCTGCAATATATTGAGCGGGGAGCCAGAAAATTCTGGCGGCGACCGAGGCCTCCGCGGCCGGGATAATAATCCTTGGTAATTTTACATGTTAAATTAACATGTGTATTAACACATGCTGGGAGAAGCAGGCATTCTGGACTTTGAAAAATTTCGAGCAGGGGCCGGAGAAATTCTCCCGGCGACCGAGGCCTCCGCGGCCGGGAGAACTCTCGGCGCTCGGGCTCCGCGTCTACCCATGGGGAGCGGGCAGCCAGAAAATTCTGGCGGCGACCGAGGCCTCCGCGGCCGAGAAAAGGTCATTGGTAATATTACATGTTAAATTAACATGTGTATTAACACATGCTGGGAGAAGCAGGCATTCTGGACTTTGAAAAATTTCGAGCAGGGGCCGCAGAAATTCTCCCGGCGACCGAGGCCTCCGCGGCCGGGAGAACTCTCGGCGCTCGGGCTCCGCGTCTACCCATGGGGAGCGGGCAGCCAGAAAATTCTGGCGGCGACCGAGGCCTCCGCGGCCGAGGAAATGGTCCTTGGTGATTTTACATGTTAAATTAACATGTGTATTAACACAGGCTGGGAGATGCAGGCATTCTGGTCTTAGAAAAATTTCGAACAGGGGCCGGAGAAATTCTCCGGCGGCCGAGGCCTCCGCGGCCGGAAGAACTCTCGAAAACCACCTCGTTCGTGGTTGTTTGCCGTGCGGGGCGAATCGGGAAATCTAGCAAATAGCTGAAGACATTCTCCCGGCGATGGAGGCCTCGGCGGCCGGGAAAAACGCCCGCGCTCGGGCGTTGCGCGCCCCCTTGGCAAGGCCCATTTTGGGTTATATAGGGGGTAGTGGTGTCCCGAGGGGAAAAAATTAACATGTTAAATACTGCTCCCAGGCAATTGTAAAATGTCTCGGCGACGGAAGGCACCACTACCCGGCATATTTACGCCCCTCGGACTCCGTGCGCCAGCCTGTAATAGCGAATCGGGACTTAGAAAAAAAATTCGAGCAGGGAGCCAGAACATTTTCCCGGCGATCGAGGCCTCCGCGGCCGAGGAATTTGTCATTGGTGATTTTGCATGTTACATTAACATGTGTATTAACACAGGCTTGGAGAAGCAAGCCTGCGGGACTCTGCAATACATTGAGCGGGCAGCCAGAAAATTCTGGCGGCGACCGAGGCCTCCGCGCCGGGGAAATAATCCTCTGTAATTTTACATGTTAAATTAACATGTGTATTAACACAGGCTTGGAGAAGCAAGCCTGCGGGACTCTGCAATACATTGAGCGGGGAGCCAGAAATTTCTGGCGGCGACCGAGGCCTCTGCGGCCGGGATAATAATCCTTGTTAATTTTACATGTTAAATTAACATGTGTATTAACACAGGCTGGGAGAACTAGGCATTCTGGACTTTGAAAAATTTCGAGCAGGGGCCGGAGAAATTCTCCCGGCGACCGAGGCCTCCGCGGCCGGGAGAACTCTCGGCGCTCGGGCTCCGCGTCTACCCATGGGAGCGGGCAGCCAGAAATTCTGGCGGCGACCGAGGCCTCCGCGGCCGAGGAAAAGGTCATTGGTAATATTACATGTTAAATTAACATGTGTATTAACACATGCTGGGAGAAGCAGGCATTCTGGACTTTGAAAAATTTCGAGCAGGGGCCGGAGAAATTCTCCCGGCGACCGAGGCCTCCGCGGCCGGGAGAACTCTCGGCGCTCGGGCTCCGCGTCTACCCATGGGGAGCGGGCAGCCAGAAAATTCTGGCGGCGACCGAGGCCTCCGCGGCCGAGGAAATGGTCCTTGGTAATTTTACATGTTAAATTAACATGTGTATTAACACAGGCTGGGAGAAGCAGGCATTCTGGACTTTGGAAAATTTCGAGCAGGGGCCGGAGAAATTCTCCCGGCGACCGAGGCCTCTGCGGCCGGGAGAACTCTCGGCGCTCGGGCTCCGGGTGTACCCGCGGCAAGGCCCATTTTGTGTTATATAGGGGGTAGTGGTGTCCCGAGGGGGAAAAAATTAACATGTTAAATACTGCTTCCAGGCAATAGGAAAATGTCTCGGCGACGGAACGCACCACTACCCGGCGAATTCCCGCCCCTCGGACTCCGTGCGCCAGCTTGTAAGAGCGAATCGGGACTTGGAAAAAATTTTATCGGGGAGCCAGAAAATTCTCCCGGCGATCAAGGCAATCACCGCCGGGAGAATTTTTTCTAGCTAACCGATTGAAATTTTCAAAGTACCAATTGCCTCGAAAACAACCACGAACGTAAAACAACCACGAACGGAAAACAACCACGAACGACAACAACCACGAACGACAACAACCACGAACGACAACAACCACGAACGGAAAACAACCCCGAACGACAACAACCACGAACGCACAACAACCACGAATGAAAACAACCACGAACGGTAAACAACCACGAACGAAAACAACCACGAACGAAAACCACCTCGTTCGTGGTTGTTCGCCTTGTGGGGCGAATCGGGACATCATGCAAATAGCTGGAGACATTCTCCGGCGATCGAGGCCTCGGCGCCCGGGAAAAATGCCCGCGCTCGGGCGTTGTGGGCACCCATTGCATGGCCCATTTTGGGTTATATAGGGGGTAGTGGTGTCCCGAGGGGGAAAAAATTAACATGTTAAATACTGCTCCCAGGCAATTGTAAAATGTCTCGGCGACGGAAGGCACCACTACCCGGCATATTTCCGCCCCTCGGACTCCGTGCGCCAGCCTGTAATAGCGAATCGGGACTTAGAAAAAATTCGAGCAGAGAGCCAGAAAATTCTCCCGGCGATGGAGGCCTCCGCGGCCGAGGAAATTGTCATTGGTGATTTTGCATGTTAAATTAACATGTGTATTAACACAGGCTTGGAGAAGCAAGCCTGCGGGACTCTGCAATACATTGAGCGGGGAGCCAGAAAATTCTGGCGGCGACCGAGGCCTCCGCGGCCGGGAGAACTCTCGGCGCTCGGGCTCCGCGTCTACACATGGGGAGCGGGCAGCCAGAAAATTCTGGCGGCGACCGAGGCCTCCGCGGCCGAGGAAATGGTCCTTGGTGATTTTACATGTTAAATTAACATGTGTATTAACACAGGCTGGGAGAAGCAAGCCTGCGGGTCGCTGCAATATATTGAGCGGGGAGCCAGAAATTTCTGGCGGCGACCGAGGCCTCCGCGGCCGGGGAAATAATCCTCGGTAATTTTACATGTTAAATTAACATGTGTATTAACACAGGCTTGGAGAAGCAAGCCTGCGGGGACTCTGCAATACATTGAGCGGGGAGCCAGAAATTTCTGGCGGCGACCGAGGCCTCTGCGGCGGGATAATAATCCTTGGTAATTTTACATGTTAAATTAACATGTGTATTAACACAGGCTGGGAGAACTAGGCATTCTGGACTTTGAAAAATTTCGAGCAGGGGCCGGAGAAATTCTCCCGGCGACCGAGGCCTCCGCGGCCGGGAGAACTCTCGGCGCTCGGGCAGCGCGTCTACCCATGGGGAGCGGGGCAGCCAGAAAATTCTGGCGGCGACCGAGGCCTCCGCGGCCGAGGAAAAGGTCATTGGTAATATTACATGTTAAATTAACATGTGTATTAACACATGCTGGGAGAAGCAGGCATTCTGGACTTTGAAAAATTTCGAGCAGGGGCCGGAGAAATTCTCCCGGCGACCGAGGCCTCCGCGGCCGGGAGAACTCTCGGCGCTCGGGCTCCGCGTCTACCAATGGGGAGCGGGCAGCCAGAAAATTCTGGCGGCGACCGAGGCCTCCGCGGCCGAGGAAATGGTCCCTTGTTGATTTTACATGTTAAATTAACATGTGTATTAACACAGGCTGGGAGAAGCAAGCCTGCGGGACTCTGCAATACATTGAGCGGGGAGCCAGAAAATTCTGGCGGCGACCGAGGCCTCCGCGGCCGAGGAAATGGTCCTCAATGATTTTACATGTTAAATTATCATGTGTATTAACACAGGCTGGGAGAAGCAAGCCTGCGGGACTCTGCAATACATTGAGCGGGGAGCCAGAAAATTCTGGCGGCGACCGAGGCCTCCGCGGCCGGGGAAATAATCCTCGGTAATTTTACATGTTAAATTAACATGTGTATTAACACAGGCTGGGAGAAGCAGGCATTCTGGACTTTGAAAAATTTCGAGCAGGGGCCGGAGAAATTCTCCCGGCGACCGAGGCCTCCGCGGCCGGGAGAACTTCGGCGCTCGGGCTCCGCGTGTACCCGCCGCAAGGCCCATTTTGGGTTATATAGGGGGTAGTGGTGTCTCTGGAGGGAAAAAATACACGGTAAATATTGCAGCCAGAGCCTATGGCAATCTGTTGGCGACCGAGGCCTCCACACGCCGGCAAATTTTCGGCTCTCGGACTGTGTGTATTCCACTGGAGACAGGCCTGCGGGACTCTGTAATATATTGAGCCGGGAGCCAGAAAATTCTGGCGGCGACCGAGGCCTCCGCGGCCGGGGAAATAATCCTCGGTAATTTTACATGTTAAATTAACATGTGTATTAACACAGGCTGGGAGAAGCAAGCCTGCGGGTCGCTGCAATATATTGAGCGGGGAGCCAGAAAATTCTGGCGGCGACCGAGGCCTCCGCGGCCGGGGAAATAATCCTCGGTAATTTTACATGTTAAATTAACATGTGTATTAACACAGGCTTGGAGAAGCAAGCCTGCGGGACTCTGCAATACATTGAGCGGGGAGCCAGAAAATTCTGGCGGCGACCGCGGCCTCTGCGGCCAGGGAAATAATCCTCGGTAATTTTACATGTTAAATAACCATGTGTATTAACACAGGCTGGGAGAAGCAAGCATGCGGGACTCTGCAATATATTGAGCAGGGAGCCAGAAAATTCTGGCTGCGACCGAGGCCTCTGCGGCCGAGGAAATGGTCATTGGTAATTTTACATGTTAAATTAACATGTGTTTTAACACAGGCTGGGAGATGCAGGCATTCTGGACTTAGAAAAATTTCGAGCAGGGGCCCGAGAAATTCTCCCGGCGACCGAGGCCTCTGCGGCCGGGAGAACTCTCGAAAACCACCTCGTTCGTGGTTGTTTGCCGTGCGGGGCGAATCGGGAAATCTAGCAAATAGCTGAAGACATTCTCCCGGCGATGGAGGCCTCGGCGGCCGGGAAAAACGCCCGCGCTCGGGCGTTGCGCGCCCCCTTGGCAAGGCCCATTTTGGGTTATATAGGGGGTAGTGGTGTCCCGAGGGGAAAAAAATTAACATGTTAAATACTGCTCCCAGGCAATTGTAAAATGTCTCGGCGACGGAAGGCACCACTACCCGGCATATTTACGCCCCTCGGACTCCGTGCGCCAGCCTGTAATAGCGAATCGGGACTTAGAAAAAAAATTCGAGCAGGGAGCCAGAACATTTTCCCGGCGATCGAGGCCTCCGCGGCCGAGGAATTTGTCATTGGTGATTTTGCATGTTAAATTAACATGTGTATTAACACAGGCTTGGAGAAGCAAGCCTGCGGGACTCTGCAATACATTGAGCGGGCAGCCAGAAAATTCTGGCGGCGACCGTGGCCTCCGCGGCCGGGGAAATAATCCTCTGTAATTTTACATGTTAAATTAACATGTGTATTAACACAGGCTTGGAGAAGCAAGCTCTGCGGGACTCTGCAATACATTGAGCGGGGAGCCAGAAATTTCTGGCGGCGACCGAGGCCTCTGCGGCCGGGATAATAATCCTTGGTAATTTTACATGTTAAATTAACATGTGTATTAACACAGGCTGGGAGAACTAGGCATTCTGGACTTTGAAAAATTTCGAGCAGGGGCCGGAGAAATTCTCCCGGCGACCGAGGCCTCCGCGGCCGGGAGAACTCTCGGCGCTCGGGCTCCGCGTCTACCCATGGGGAGCGGGCAGCCAGAAAATTCTGGCGGCGACCGAGGCCTCCGCGGCCGAGGAAAAGGTCATTGGTAATATTACATGTTAAATTAACATGTGTATTAACACATGCTGGGAGAAGCAGGCATTCTGGACTTTGAAAAATTTCGAGCAGGGGCCGGAGAAATTCTCCCGGCGACCGAGGCCTCCGCGGCCGGGAGAACTCTCGGCGCTCGGGCTCCGCGTCTACCCTTGGGGAGCGGGCAGCCAGAAAATTCTGGCGGCGACCGAGGCCTCCGCGGCCGAGGAAATGGTCCTTGGTGATTTTACATGTTAAATTAACATGTGTATTAACACAGGCTGGGAGAAGCAGGCATTCTGGACTTTGGAAAATTTCGAGCAGGGGCCGGAGAAAATCTCCCGGCGACCGAGGCCTCTGCGGCCGGGAGAACTCTCGGCGCTCGGGCTCCGGGTGTACCCGCGGCAAGGCCCATTTTGTGTTATATAGGGGGTAGTGGTGTCCCGAGGGGGAAAAAATTAACATGTTAAATACTGCTTCCAGGCAATAGGAAAATGTCTCGGCGACGGAACACACCACTACCCGGCGAATTCCCGCCCCTCGGACTCCGTGCGCCAGCTAGTAAGAGCGAATCGGGACTTGGAAAAAATTTTATCGGGGAGCCAGAAAATTCTCCCGGCGATCAAGGCAATCACCGCCGGGAGAATTTTTTCTAGCTAACCGATTGAAATTTTCAAAGTACCAATTGCCTCGAAAACAACCACGAACGTAAAACAACCACGAACGGAAAACAACCACGAACGACAACAACCACGAACGACAACAACCACGAACGACAACAACCACGAACGGAAAACAACCCCGAACGACAACAACCACGAACGCACAACAACCACGAATGAAAACAACCACGAACAGTAAACAACCACGAACGAAAACAACCACGAACGAAAACCACCTCGTTCGTGGTTGTTCGCCTTGTGGGGCGAATCGGGACATCATGCAAATAGCTGGAGACATTCTCCCGGCGATCGAGGCCTCGGCGCCCGGGAAAAATGCCCGCGCTCGGGCGTTGTGGGCACCCATTGCATGGCCCATTTTGGGTTATATAGGGGGTAGTGGTGTCCCGAGGGGGAAAAAATTAACATGTTAAATACTGCTCCCAGGCAATTGTAAAATGTCTCGGCGACGGAAGGCACCACTACCCGGCATATTTCCGCCCCTCGGACTCCGTGCGCCAGCCTGTAATAGCGAATCGGGACTTAGAAAAAATTCGAGCAGAGAGCCAGAAAATTCTCCCGGCGATGGAGGCCTCCGCGGCCGAGGAAATTGTCATTGGTGATTTTGCATGTTAAATTAACATGTGTATTAACACAGGCTTGGAGAAGCAAGCCTGCGGGACTCTGCAATACATTGAGCGGGGAGCCAGAAAATTCTGGCGGCGACCGAGGCCTCCGCGGCCGGGAGAACTCTCGGCGCTCGGGCTCCGCGTCTACACATGGGGAGCGGGCAGCCAGAAAATTCTGGCGGCGACCGAGGCCTCCGCGGCCGAGGAAATGGTCCTTGGTGATTTTACATGTTAAATTAACATGTGTATTAACACAGGCTGGGAGAAGCAAGCCTGCGGGTCGCTGCAATATATTGAGCGGGGAGCCAGAAATTTCTGGCGGCGATCGAGGCCTCCGCGGCCGGGGAAATAATCCTCGGTAATTTTACATGTTAAATTAACATGTGTATTAACACAGGCTTGGAGAAGCAAGCCTGCGGGTCTCTGCAATACATTGAGCGGGGAGCCAGAAATTTCTGGCGGCGACCGAGGCCTCTGCGGCCGGGATAATAATCCTTGGTAATTTTACATGTTAAATTAACATGTGTATTAACACAGGCTGGGAGAACTAGGCATTCTGGACTTTGAAAAATTTCGAGCAGGGGCCAGAGAAATTCTCCCGGCGACAGAGGCCTCCGCGGCCGGGAGAAATCTCGGCGCTCGGGCAGCGCGTCTACCCATGGGGAGCGGGCAGCCAGAAAATTCTGGCGGCGACCGAGGCCTCCGCGGACGAGGAAAAGGTCATTGGTAATATTACATGTTAAATTAACATGTGTATTAACACATGCTGGGAGAAGCAGGCATTCTGGACTTTGAAAAATTTCGAGCAGGGGCCGGAGAAATTCTCCCGGCGACCGAGGCCTCCGCGGCCGGGAGAACTCTCGGCGCTCGGGCTCCGCGTCTACCAATGGGGAGCGGGCAGCCAGAAAATTCTGGCGGCGACCGAGGCCTCCGCGGCCGAGGAAATGGTCCTTGTTGATTTTACATGTTAAATTAACATGTGTATTAACACAGGCTGGGAGAAGCAAGCCTGCGGGACTCTGCAATACATTGAGCGGGGAGCCAGAAAATTCTGGCGGCGACCGAGGCCTCCGCGGCCGAGGAAATGGTCCTCAATGATTTTACATGTTAAATTAACATGTGTATTAACACAGGCTGGGAGAAGCAAGCCTGCGGGACTCTGCAATACATTGAGCGGGGAGCCAGAAAATTCTGGCGGCGACCGAGGCCTCCGCGGCCGGGGAAATAATCCTCGGTAATTTTACATGTTAAATTAACATGTGTATTAACACAGGCTGGGAGAAGCAGGCATTCTGGACTTTGAAAAATTTCGAGCAGGGGCCGGAGAAATTCTCCCGGCGACCGAGGCCTCCGCGGCCGGGAGAACTTCGGCGCTCGGGCTCCGCGTGTACACGCCGCAAGGCCCATTTTGGGTTATATAGGGGGTAGTGGTGTCTCTGGAGGGAAAAAATACACGGTAAATATTGCAGCCAGAGCCTATGGCAATCTGTTGGCGACCGAGGCCTCCACACCCCGGCAAATTTTCGGCTCTCGGACTGTGTGTATTCCACTGGAGACAGGCCTGCGGGACTCTGTAATATATTGAGCCGGGAGCCAGAAAATTCTGGCGGCGACCGAAGCCTCCGCGGCCGGGGAAATAATCCTCGGTAATTTTACATGTTAAATTAACATGTGTATTAACACAGGCTGGGAGAAGCAAGCCTGCGGGTCGCTGCAATATATTGAGCGGGGAGCCAGAAAATTCTGGCGGCGACCGAGGCCTCCGCGGCCGGGGAAATAATCCTCGGTAATTTTACATGTTAAATTAACATGTGTATTAACACAGGCTTGGAGAAGCAAGCCTGCGGGACTCTGCAATACATTGAGCGGGGAGCCAGAAAATTCTGGCGGCGACCGCGGCCTCTGCGGCCAGGGAAATAATCCTCGGTAATTTTACATGTTAAATAACCATGTGTATTAACACAGGCTGGGAGAAGCAAGCATGCGGGACTCTGCAATATATTGAGCAGGGAGCCAGAAAATTCTGGCTGCGACCGAGGCCTCTGCGGCCGAGGAAATGGTCATTGGTAATTTTACATGTTAAATTAACATGTGTTTTAACACAGGCTGGGAGATGCAGGCATTCTGGACTTAGAAAAATTTCGAGCAGGGGCCCGAGAAATTCTCCCGGCGACCGAGGCCTCCGCGGCCGGGAGAACTCTCGAAAACCACCTCGTTCGTGGTTGTTTGCCGTGCGGGGCGAATCGGGAAATCTAGCAAATAGCTGAAGACATTCTCCCGGCGATGGAGGCCTCGGCGGCCGGGAAAAACGCCCGCGCTCGGGCGTTGCGCGCCCCCTTGGCAAGGCCCATTTTGGGTTATATAGGGGGTAGTGGTGTCCCGAGGGGAAAAAATTAACATGTTAAATACTGCTCCCAGGCAATTGTAAAATGTCTCGGCGACGGAAGGCACCACTACCCGGCATATTTACGCCCCTCGGACTCCGTGCGCCAGCCTGTAATAGCGAATCGGGACTTAGAAAAAAAATTCGAGCAGGGAGCCAGAACATTTTCCCGGCGATCGAGGCCTCCGCGGCCGAGGAATTTGTCATTGGTGATTTTGCATGTTAAATTAACATGTGTATTAACACAGGCTTGGAGAAGCAAGCCTGCGGGACTCTGCAATACATTGAGCGGGCAGCCAGAAAATTCTGGCGGCGACCGAGGCCTCCGCGGCCGGGGAAATAATCCTCTGTAATTTTACATGTTAAATTAACATGTGTATTAACACAGGCTTGGAGAAGCAAGCCTGCGGGACGCTGCAATACATTGAGCGGGGAGCCAGAAATTTCTGGCGGCGACCGAGGCCTCTGCGGCCGGGATAATAATCCTTGGTAATTTTACATGTTAAATTAACATGTGTATTAACACAGGCTGGGAGAACTAGGCATTCTAGACTTTGAAAAATTTCGAGCAGGGGCCGGAGAAATTCTCCCGGCGACCGAGGCCTCCGCGGCCGGGAGAACTCTCGGCGCTCGGGCTCCGCGTCTACCCATGGGGAGCGGGAAGCCAGAAAATTCTGGCGGCGACCGAGGCCTCCGCGGCCGAGGAAATGGTCCTTGGTGATTTTACATGTTAAATTAACATGTGTATTAACACAGGCTGGGAAAAGCAAGCCTGCGGGACTCTGCAATATATTGAGCGGGGAGCCAGAAAATTCTGGCGGCGACCGAGGCCTCCACGGCCGGGGAAATAATCCTCGGTAATTTAACATGTTAAATTAACATGTGTATTAACACAGGCTTGGAGAAGCATGCCTGCGGGACTCTGCAATACATTGAGCGGGGAGCCAGAAAATTCTGGCGGCGACCGAGGCCTCTGCGGCCGAGGAAATGGTCATTGGTAATTTTACATGTTAAATTAACATGTGTATTAACACAGGCTGGGAAAAGCAAGCCTGCGGGACTCTGCAATATATTGAGCGGGGAGCCAGAAAATTCTGGCGGCGACCGAGGCCTCCACGGCCGGGGAAATAATCCTCGGTAATTTAACATGTTAAATTAACATGTGTATTAACACAGGCTGGGAGAAGCAGGCATTCTGGACTTTGAAAAATTTCGAGCAGGGGCCGGAGAAATTCTCCCGGCGACCGAGGCCTCCGCGGCCGGGAGAACACTCGGCGCTCGGGCTCCGCGTGTACCCGCGGCAAGGCCCATGTTGGGTTATATAGGGGGTAGTGGTGTCCCGAGGGGGAAAAAATTAACATGTTAAATACAGCTTCCAGGCAATAGAAAAATGTCTCGGCGACGGAAGGCACCACTACCCGGCGAATTCCCGCCCCTCTGACTCCGTGCGCCAGCCTGTAATAGCGAATCGGGACTTAGAAAAAATTCGAGCAGGGAGCCAGACAATTCTGTCGGCGACCGAGGCCTCCGTGGCCGGGGAAATAATCCTCGGTAATTTTACATGTTAAATTAACATGTGTATTAACACAGGCTTGGAGAACCAAGCCTGCGGGACTCTGCAATACATTGAGCGGGGAGCCAGAAAATTCTGGCGGCGACCGAGGCCTCCGCGGCCGGGGAAATAATCCTCGGTAATTTTACATGTTAAATTAACATGTGTATTAACACAGGCTTGGAGAACCAAGCCTGCGGGACTCTGCAATACATTGAGAGGTGAGCCAGAAAATTCTGGCGGCGACCGAGGCCTCCGCGGCCGAGGAAATGGTCCTCGGTGATTTTACATGTTAAATTAACATGTGTATTAACACAGGCTGGGAGAAGCAAGCCTGCGGGACTCTGCAATATATTGAGCGGGGAGCCAGAAAATTCTGGCGGCGACCGAGGCCTCCACGGCCGGGGAAATAATCCTCGATAATTTAACATGTTAAATTAACATGTGTATTAACACAGGCTGGGAGAAGCAGGCATTCTGGACTTTGAAAAATTTCGAGCAGGGGCCGGAGAAATTCTCCCGGCGACCGAGGCCTCCGCGGCCGGGAGAACTTCGGCGCTCGGGCTCTGCGTGTACCCACCGCAAGGCCTATTTTGGGTTTTATAGGGGGTAGTGGTGTCTCTGGAGGGAAAAAATACACGGTAAATATTGCAGCCAGAGCCTATGGCAATCTGTTGGCGACCGAGGCCTCCACACCCCGGCAAATTTTCGGCTCTCGGACTGTGTGTATTCCACTGGAGACAGGCCTGCGGGACTCTGTAATATATTGAGCCGGGAGCCAGAAAATTCTGGCGGCGACCGAGGCCTCCGCGGCCGAGGAAAAGGTCATTGGTAAAATTACATGTTAAATTAACATGTGTATTAACACAGGCTGGGAGAAGCAGGCATTCTGGACTTAGAAAAATTTCGAGCAGGGGCCCGAGAAATTCTCCCGGCTACGAGGCCTCCGCGGCCGGGAGAACTCTCGGCGCTCGGGCTCCGCGTCTACACATGGGGAGCGGGCAGCCAGAAAATTCTGGCGGCGACCGAGGCCTCCGCGGCCGAGGAAATGGTCCTTGGTGATTTTACATGTTAAATTAACATGTGTATTAACACAGGCTGGGAGAAGCAAGCCTGCGGGTCGCTGCAATATATTGAGCGGGGAGCCAGAAATTTCTGGCGGCGACCGAGGCCTCCGCGGCCGGGGAAATAATCCTCGGTAATTTTACATGTTAAATTAACATGTGTATTAACACAGGCTTGGAGAAGCAAGCATGCGGGACTCTGCAATATATTGAGCAGGGAGCCAGAAAATTCTGGCTGCGACCGAGGCCTCTGCGGCCGAGGAAATGGTCATTGGTAATTTTACATGTTAAATTAACATGTGTTTTAACACAGGCTGGGAGATGCAGGCATTCTGGACTTAGAAAAATTTCGAGCAGGGGCCAGGGAAATTCTCCCTGCGACCGAGGCCTCCGCGGCCGGGAGAACTCTCGAAAACCACCTCGTTCGTGGTTGTTTGTCGTGCGGGGCGAATCGGGAAATCTAGCAAATAGCTGAAGACATTCTCCCGGCGATGGAGGTCTCGGCGGCCGGGAAAAACGCCCGCGCTCGGGCGTTGCGCGCCCCCTTGGCAAGGCCCATTTTGCGTTATATAGGGGGTAGTGGTGTCACGAGGGGAAAAAATTAACATGTTAAATACTGCTCCCAGGCAATTGTAAAATGTCTCGGCGACGGAAGGCACCACTACCCGGCATATTTACGCCCCTCGGACTCCGTGCGCCAGCCTGTAATAGCGAATCGGGACTTAGAAAAAAAATTCGAGCAGGGAGCCAGAACATTTTCCCGGCGATCGAGGCCTCCGCGGCCGAGGAATTTGTCATTGGTGATTTTGCATGTTAAATTAACATGTGTATTAACACAGGCTTGGAGAAGCAAGCCTGCGGGACTCTGCAATACATTGAGCGGGCAGCCAGAAAATTCTGGCGGCGACCGAGGCCTCCGCGGCCGGGGAAATAATCCTCTGTAATTTTACATGTTAAATTAACATGTGTATTAACACAGGCTTGGAGAAGCAAGCCTGCGGGACTCTGCAATACATTGAGCGGGGAGCCAGAAATTTCTGGCGGCGACCGAGGCCTCTGCGGCCGGGATAATAATCCTTGGTAATTTTACATGTTAAATTAACATGTGTATTAACACAGGCTGGGAGAACTAGGCATTCTGGACTTTGAAAAATTTCGAGCAGGGGCCGGAGAAATTCTCCCGGCGACCGAGGCCTCCGCGGCCGGGAGAACTCTCGGCGCTCGGGCTCCGCGTCTACCCATGGGGAGCGGGCAGCCAGAAAATTCTGGCGGCGACCGAGGCCTCCGCGGCCGAGGAAAAGGTCATTGGTAATATTACATGTTAAATTAACATGTGTATTAACACATGCTGGGAGAAGCAGGCATTCTGGACTTTGAAAAATTTCGAGCAGGGGCCGGAGAAATTCTCCCGGCGACCGAGGCCTCCGCGGCCGGGAGAACTCTCGGCGCTTGGGCAGCGCGTCTACCCATGGGGAGCGGGCAGCCAGAAAATTCTGGCGGTGACCGAGGCCTCCGCGGCCGAGGAAATGGTCCTTGGTGATTTTACATGTTAAATTAACATGTGTATTAACACAGGCTGGGGAGAAGCAGGCATTCTGGACTTAGAAAAATTTCGAGCAGGGGCCGTTGAAATTCTCCCGGCGACCGAGGCCTCCGCGGCCGGGAGAACTCTCGGCGCTCGGGCTCCGCGTGTACACGCGTCAAGGCCCATTTTGGGTTATATAGGGTGTAGTGGTGTCTCTGGAGGGAAAAAATACACGGTAAATATTGCAGCCAGAGCCTATGGCAATCTGTTGGCGACCGAGGCCTCCACACCCCGGCAAATTTTCGGCTCTCGGACTGTGTGTATTCCACTGGAGACAGGCCTGCGGGACTGTGCAGTATATTGAGCGGGGAGCCAGGAAAATCTCCCGGCGACCGAGGCCTCCGCGGCCGAGGAAATGGTAATTGGTGGTTTTGCATGTAAAATTAACATGTGTATTAACACAAGCTGGGATGAGAGGAATTTGGCGGCGACCGAGGCCTCCTCACCCCGGCAAAATATCAGCTACCGGGCTCTGCATATTCCTACAGAAGCAGGCCTGCAGGACTCTGCAATATATTGAGCGGGAACCAGAAAATTCTGGCGGCGACCGAGGCCTCCGCGGCCGAGGAAAATTGTCATTGGTGGTTTGCATGTAAAATTAACATGTGTATTAACACAAGCTGTGACCAGAGGAATTTGGCGGCGACCGGGGCCTCCACACCCCGGCAAAATATCAGCTACCGGGCTCTGCTTATTCACATTCAAGCAGGCATTAGGGACTCTGAAAAGTTTCGGGCGGGGAGCCAGAAAATTCTCCCGGCCACAGAGCCCTCCCTCCCGAGGTCTGTGTAAATGCCTGTTATACAGGCCCCATGAATTCCAGCCTTATAGGTTATTTTAAGTCTCCGTTCGTGGTTGTTCGTAAACAACTGCGATTCGGGATTTTGACCTATTTCCTATGATCATGTTCCCGGAAGTTAGCCAGCCTCTTTCAGTCAAATCTCATATTTTGGGTACCTTTGTGAACCCATCGATAGGCCCATTTTGGGTATATTAGGGGGACATGCAATCGGGAAAAATTGGAATTATTTGCAATATGGAAAGAATATGTACATAAATGAAAAGGGAGTCCCCCCGAGTTTTCTCGCCCTATATATATTGCAAAAATATCCAATTAATTATTGTGGAACCTGTAGCACCTTTCTATGAAGCAGAATTAACATTACAGAACGGTTTGAATGCTACCACCTCAGTTTCTCTACAATGCATTGGATTTCAAAGAGGTGAATTACTGTGGATGGTACTGTTGTATGGCTAACAAATCGTCTGGGAAACAATGCAGAATTAAATTAAGAAGGTTGTATGTTTTCTGTTACATGGTGGAGGTGCCCTCTAGTACACAGTAAAATGTTTTGTGGACTGCAGCTCCTTGAGGAATTAATTCAGTATGGGTCTTGTAGTGGTCTGAAAGTGGATGATGAAAAAGAATGTATAATGGTATTCAGAGCACCTCGCGGTGAAGCGGACATGCTACCTCAAAATGCTTGATTGATTCATGCCCAGTTCCCCCAAGAAGCGGTACATTGAAAAAATTGATTTACTTTGTGGATGATACTAGCAAATACTATCCGCTGGGGGAAGTAAGCAGAAATTTGGTGGTCGTATGTTTGTTACATGGTAGAGGTGCTTTCTAGTACACAATGAAATGCTTGGTGTACCGCTGCTCCTTGAAGAATTAATTCCATATGGGTCTAGCCGTGGTCTTAACTGTGAACACGAAGAACTATCTAAAGTGGCCTATCTGTCTGAACTGCAATACACAAGCTGCGAGCCAATGCTATACCTTTCTCAGGTAACGAGCTCTTGTGCGGCGATTCGATTGGATGCGAAATGGTGGGGAACGCGTGTCCGGTCGTCTTAACCAAGTAATGGTTCCCCTCTGTTAACAATGAAATGTTTGATGGATCGCAGC
>NW_026962653.1:2500-5000 GCF_032445375.1 Bacillus rossius redtenbacheri | reverse complement strand
TTAGGTTATGTTAGGTTAGGTTAGGTTAGGTTAGGTTAGGTTAGGTAAGGTCATTGTATTTAATTATTTAAAAAATTTCCCCTCTCAGGCAATATTAGGTTAGGTTAGGTTAGGTTAGGTTAGGTTAGGTTAGGTTAGGTTAGGTCAGGTCATTGTATTTAATAATTTTTAAATTTTTTTTTACTTTTAGGCAAGGTTAGGTTAAGTTAGGTTAGGTTAGGTCATTGTATTTGATTATTTAAAAAAAATTCCCCTCTCAGGCAATATTAGGTTAGGTTAGGTTAGGTTAGGTTAGGTTAGGTTAGGTTAGGTTAGGTTAGGTTAGGTTAGGTTAGGTTAGGTTAGGTTAGGTTAGGTTAGGTTAGGTTAGGTTAGGTTAGGTTAGGTTAGTTAGGTTAGGTTAGGTTAGGTTAGGTTAGGTTAGGTTAGGTTAGGTTAGGTTAGGTTAGGTTAGGTTAGGTTAGGTTAGGTTAGGTTAGGTTAGGTTAGGTTAGGTTAGGTTAGGTTAGGTTAGGTTAGGTTAGGTTAGGTTAGGTTAGGTTAGGTTAGGTTAGGTTAGGTTAGGTTAGGTTAGGTTAGGTTAGGTTAGGTTAGGTTAGGTTAGGTTAGGTTAGGTTAGGTTAGGTTATGTTAGGTTAGGTTAGGTTAGGTTAGGTTAGGTTAGGTAAGGTCATTGTATTTAATTATTTAAAAAAATTTCCCCTCTCAGGCAATATTAGGTTAGGTTAGGTTAGGTTAGGTTAGGTTAGGTTAGGTTAGGTTAGGTCAGGTCATTGTATTTAATAATTTTTAAATTTTTTTTTACTTTTAGGCAAGGTTAGGTTAAGTTAGGTTAGGTTAGGTCATTGTATTTGATTATTTAAAAAAAATTCCCCTCTCAGGCAATATTAGGTTAGGTTAGGTTAGTTAGGTTAGGTTAGGTTAGGTTAGGTTAGGTTAGGTTAGGTTAGGTTAGGTTAGGTTAGGTTAGGTTAGGTTAGGTTAGGTTAGGTTAGGTTAGGTTAGGTTAGGTTAGGTTAGGTTAGGTTAGGTTAGGTTAGGTTAGGTTAGGTTAGGTTAGGTTAGGTTAGGTTAGGTTAGGTTAGGTTAGGTTAGGTTAGGTTAGGTTAGGTTAGGTTAGGTTAGGTTAGGTTAGGTTAGGTTAAGTTAGGTTAGGTTAGGTTAGGTTAGGTTAGGTTAGGTTAGGTTAGGTTAGTTTAGGTTAGGTTAGGTTAGGTTAGGTTAGGTTAGGTTAGGTTAGGTTAGGTTAGGTTAGGTTAGGTTAGGTTAGGTTAGGTTAGGTTAGGTTAGGTTAGGTTAGGTTAGGTTAGGTTAGGTTAGGTTAGGTTAGGTTAGGTTAGGTTAGGTTAGGTTAGGTTAGGTTATGTTAGGTTAGGTTAGGTTAGGTTAGGTAGGTTAGGTAAGGTCATTGTATTTAATTATTTAAAAAAATTTCCCCTCTCAGGCAATATTAGGTTAGGTTAGGTTAGGTTAGGTTAGGTTAGGTTAGGTTAGGTTAGGTCAGGTCATTGTATTTAATAATTTTTAAATTTTTTTTTACTTTTAGGCAAGGTTAGGTTAAGTTAGGTTAGGTTAGGTCATTGTATTTGATTATTTAAAAAAAATTCCCCTCTCAGGCAATATTAGGTTAGGTTAGGTTAGTTTAGGTTAGGTAAGGTCATTGTATTTAATTATTTAAAAAAATTTCCCCTCTCAGGCAATATTAGGTTAGGTTAGGTTAGGTTAGGTTAGGTTAGGTTAGGTTAGGTTAGGTTAGGTCAAGTCATTGTATTTAATAATTTTTAAATTTTTTTTACTCTCAGGCAAGGTTAGGTTAGGTTAGGTTAGGTTAGGTAAGGTTAGGTTAGGTTAGGTTAGGTTAGGTTAGGTTAGGTTAGGTTAGGTTAGGTTAGGTTAGGTTAGGTTAGGTTAGGTTAGGTTAGGTTAGGTTAGGTTAGGTTAGGTTAGGTTAGGTTAGGTTAGGTTAGGTTAGGTTAGGTTAGGTTAGGTTAGGTTAGGTTAGATTAGGTTAGGTTAGGTTAGGTTAGGTTAGGTTAGGTTAGGTTAGGTTAGGTTAGGTCAGGTCATTGTATTTAATAATTTTTAAATTTTTTTTACTCTCAGGCAAGGTTAGGTTAGGTTAGGTTAGGTTAGGTAAGGTTAGGTTAGGTTAGGTTAGGTTAGGTTAGGTTAGGTCAGGTCATTGTATTTAATAATTTTTAAATTTTTTTTACTCTCAGGCAAGGTTAGGTTAGGTTAGGTTAGGTTAGGTAAGGTTAGGTTAGGTTAGGTTAGGTTAGGTTAGGTTAGGTTAGGTTAGGTTAGGTTAGGTTAGGTTAGGTTAGGTTAGGTTAGGTAGGTTAGGTTAGGTTAGGTTAGGTTAGGTTAGGTTAGGTTAGGTTAGGTTAGGTTAGGTTAGGTTAGGTTAGGTTAGGTTAGGTTAGGTTAGGTTAGGTTAGGTTATGTTAGGTTAGGTTAGGTTAGGTTAGGTTAGGTTAGGTAAGGTCATTGTATTTAATTA
>NW_026962652.1:0-33850 GCF_032445375.1 Bacillus rossius redtenbacheri | reverse complement strand
CTGCCTAATTAAATACCTTATTGCCTGCCTAATTGCCTGCCTATTTGCTTGACTAATTAACTACCTAATTGCCTGCCTTATTGCCTGCCTAATTATGTGCTTAATTATCTGCTTAATTGCCTGCCTAATTTCCTGCTTAATTGCTTTCCTTATTGCCTGATTTATTACCTGCCAAATTGCATGCCTGCCTAATTAACTGCTTAATTGCCTCCCTTATTATCTGCCTGCCTAATTGCCTGCCTGCCTAATTGCTTGCCTAATTAATTGCCTAATTGCCTGCTTAATTGCTTGCCTAATTGCCTGCCTAATTGCCTGGCTAATTAGTTGCCTGCCTATTTGCCTGCCTTATTGCCTGCCAAATTTCCTGCCTAATCATCTGCCTAATTAACTTCCTAATTGCCTGCCTAATTGGCTGTCAATATGCCTGCCTATTTGCCTGCCTTATTGCCTTCCTAATTGCCTGCCTAATTGCCTGCCTAATTAACTGCCTTATTGCATGCCTAACTGCCTACCCAACTGCCTACCTAATTGCCTGACTTATTAACTGCCTAATTGCCTGCCTATTTGCCTGCTTAATTGCCTGTCTAATTAACTGCCTTATTGCCTGCCCAATTGCCTGCTTAATTGTCTACCGATTTGCCTGCCAAATTGCCTACCTGTCTAAATGCCTGCTTAATTGCCTGACTTATTGCCTGCCTAATTATCTGCCTATTTGCCTGCCTAATTAACTGCTTAATTGCCTGCCATATTGCTTGATTGCCTAATAGCCTACCTAATTAACTGCCCAATTGCCTGCCTTATTGCCAGCCTAATTGCCTGCCTAAATGCTTCCAAATTTTCTGCCTAATTGCCTGCCTTATTAACTGCCTAATTGCCTGCCTAATTACCTGCTAAATTGCCTGCCTGGCTTATAAACTGCTTAATTGCCTGCCTTATTAACTGCCTAATTAACTGATTATTGCCTGCTAATTAAATGCCTAATTGCCTGCCTAAGTAAATGCCTAATTGCCTTCTTAATTACTGCCTAACTGCCTGCCTATTTGCCTGCCTAATTTACTGCCTAATTAAATGCCTAATTGCCTGCCGAATTAATTGCCTGATTGCCTGCTTATTGATTGGCTAATTGCCTGCATAATTGCCTTCCTAATTTCCTGCTTAATTGTCTGGCATTTTGCCTGTCCAATTCCCTGCCTGCCTAATTAAACGCCTAATTGCCTGACTGCCTAATTGCGTGACTGCCTAATTGCCTGCCTACCTAATTGCGTGCCTAATTGCTTGCCTGTTTAATTGACTGCCTAATTGCCTGCCTAATTGCTTACCCAATCAGCTGCCTTATTGCCTGCCTAATTACCTGCTAAATTGCCTGCCTGCCTAATTAACTGCTTAATTGCATGCCTAATTAACTGCCTAATTAACTGCTTCATTGCCTGCTAATTAAATGCCTAATTGCCTGCCTAATTGTCTGCCTAATTGCCTGCCTAATTGCTTGCCTAATAAACTGCCTTATTGCCTGCCTAATTGCCTGCCTAATTACCTTTCTTATTGCCTGCTAATTCTCTGCCTATTTGCCTGCCTAATTACCTGCCTAAATGCCTGCCATATTGCTTGATTGCCTAATTGACTGCCTAATTGCCTGCCTAATTGACTGCCCAATTGCTTGCCTAATTAACTGCCTAATTGCCTGCCTAATTTTCTGCCTAATTGCCCACTTAATTATCTGACTAATTGCCTGCCTAATTGCCTGCCTAATTGCCTGAATAATTGCTTGCCTAATTGCCTGCCTAATTACCTGCTAAATTACCTGCCTGCCTAATGAACTGCCTAACTGCCTGTCTAATTACCTACCTACCTAATTGCCTGCCTCATTGCCTGCCAAATTACCTGCCAAATTGCCTGCCTGCCTAATTAACTGCTTTATTGCCTGTCTAATTGCCTGCGTAATCATCTGCCTAATTGCCTGCCTAATTAACTGCCTAATTGCCTGCCTAATTAGCTGATTTATTGCCTGCCTAATTGCCAGCCCACTTGCCTGCCAAATTATCAGCCTAATTGCCTGCCTCATTGCCTGCCTTATTGCCTGCCTAATTAACTGCCTAATTAACTGCCTAATTGCCTGCTTCATTGCCTGCCTAATTGCCTGCCTAATTAAATGCCTAATTGCCTGCCTAATTAACTGCCTAATTACCTGCATAATTACCTGCCTAATTGCCTGCCTAATTACCTGTCAAATTGCTGCTTGCCTAATTAACTGCTTAATTGCCTGCCTAATTGCGGGCCTAATTAACTGCCTAATTAACTGCCTAATTATCTGCCTAATTGCATGCCTAATTGCCTGCCCAATTGCCTGCCTAATTATCTGCCTTATTACCTGCCTAATTATCTGCCTAATTGCATGCCTAATTGCCTTCTCAATTGCCTGCCTAATTATCTGCCTTATTACCTGCCTAATTCACTGCCTAATTAACTGCCAAATTGCCTGCCTTATTGCCTGCCTAATTGCCTGCCTAATTGCCTGCCTAATTGCCTGCTTAATTGCTTACCTTATTGCCTGCCTAGTTACCTGCCAAATTGCTTGCCTACCTAATTAACTGCTTAATTGCCTGCCTAATTACCTGCCTGCCTAATTGCCTGCCTACCTAATTGCTTGCCTAATTAACTGCCTAATTTCCTGCTTAATTGCCTGCCTAATTTTCTGCCTAATTGCCTGCCTTATTGCTTGCCAAATAAACTACCTATTTGCCTGCTTAATTGCCTGCCTAATTACCTGCCTGCCTAATTGCCTGCCTACCTAATTGCTTGCCTAATTAACTGCCTAATTTCCTGCTTAATTGCCTGCCTAATTTTCTGCCTAATTGCCTGCCTTATTGCTTGCCAAATAAACTACCTATTTGCCTGTCTAATTAACTGCCTAATTGCCTGCCTAATTAACTGCCTAATTACCTGCATAATTACCTGCCTAATTGCCTACCTAATTACCTGTCAAATTGCTGCTTGCCTAATTAACTGCTTAATTGCCTGCCTAATTGCGGGCTTAATTAACTGCCTAATTGCGGGCCTAATTAACTACCTAATTATCTGCCTAATTGCATGCCTAATTGCCTGCCCAATTGCCTGCCTAATTATCTGCCTTATTACCTGCCTAATTATCTGCCTAATTGCATGCCTAATTGCCTGCCCAATTGCCTGCCCAATTGCCTGCCTAATTATCTGCCTTATTACCTGCCTAATTAACTGCCTAATTAACTGCCAAATTGCCTGCCTTATTGCCTGCCTAATTGCCTGCCTAATTGCCTGCTTAATTGCTTACCTTATTGCCTGCCTAGTTACCTGCCAAATTGCTTGCCTACCAAATTAACTGCTTAATTGCCTGCCTAATTACCTGCCTGCCTAATTGCCTGCCTACCTAATTGCTTGCCTAATTAACTGCCTAATTTCCTGCTTAATTGCCTGCCTAATTTTCTGCCTAATTGCCTGCCTTATTGCTTGCCAAATAAACTACCTATTTGCCTGCTTAATTGCCTGCCTAATTACCTGCCTGCCTAATTGCCTGCCTACCTAATTGCTTGCCTAATTAACTGCCTAATTTCCTGCCTTATTGCCTGCCTAATTGCCTGACTAATTACCTTGCTGCCTAATTGTCTGCCTGTCTAATTGCCTGCTTAATAGCCTGACTAATTGCCTGCCTAATTTATTTACCTGCCTAATTGCCTGCCTGTCTAATTAACTGCCTGCCTAATTAACTGCCTTATTCCCTTCTTAATTGCCTGCCTTAATTAACTGCTTAATTGCCTGCCAAATTAACTGCCTAACTTCCTGCTTCATTGCCTGCCTAATAAACTGCCTAATTTCCTGCCTAATTACTGCTTAATTGCCTATCTAATTACAAGCCTGCCTAATTGCCTGTCTGCCTAATTGCTTGCCTAATTAACTGCCTAATTGCCTACCTTATTGCCTGCCTAATTGTCTGCCTAACTGCTTGCCTAATAAACTACCTAATTACCTGCCTAATTGCTTGCCTAATTAACTGCCTAATTGCCTGCCTAATTGCCTGATTATTGCCTGCCTAATTAACTGCCTAATTGTATGCCTATTTAACTGCCTAATTAACTGCTTTATCGCCTGCCTAATTATCTGCCTAATTGCTTGCCTAATTGCTTACCCAATAGCCTGCTAATTATCTGTCTAATTGCCTGCCCAATTAACTACCTAATTGCCTGCCTTATTGCCTGCCTAATTGCCTGCCTAATTAACTGCTTAATTGCCTGCCTAATTGCCTGCCTAATTGCCTGCTTAATTGCTTACCTTATTGCCTGCCTAGTTACCTGCCAAATTGCCTGCCTACCTAATTAACTGCTTAATTGCCTGCCTAATTACCTGCCTGCCCAATTGCCTGCCTACCCAATTGCTTGCCTAATTAACTGCCTAATTGCCTGCTCAATTGCCTGCCTAATTTTCTGCCTAATTGCCTGCCTTATTGCTTGCCTAATAAACTACCTAATTGCCTACCCAATTTCCTGCCTAATTATCTGTCTAATTGGCTGCCCAATTAACTACCCAATTGCCTGCCTTATTGCCTGCCTAATTGCCTGACTAATTAACTGCTTAATTGCCTGCCTAATTGCCTGCTTAATTGCTTACCTTATTGCCTGCCTAGTTACCTGCCAAATTGCTTGCCTACCTAATAAACTGCTTAATTGCCTGCCTAATTACGTGCCTGCCTAATTGCCTGCCTACCTAATTGCTTGCCTAATTAACTGCCTAATTTCCTGCTTAATTGCCTGCCTAATTTTCTGCCTAATTGCCTGCCTTATTGCTTGCCAAATAAACTACCTATTTGCCTGCCTAATTGCCTGCCTAATTAAATGCCTAATTGCCTGCCTAATTAACTGCCTAATTACCTGCATAATTACCTGCCTAATTGCCTGCCTAATTACCTGTCAAATTGCTGCTTGCCTAATTAACTGCTTAATTGCCTGCCTAATTGCGGGCCTAATTAACTGCCTAATTAACTGCCTAATTATCTGCCTAATTGCATGCCTAATTGCCTGCCCAATTGCCTGCCTAATTATCTGCCTTATTACCTGCCTAATTATCTGCCTAATTGCATGCCTAATTGCCTTCCCAATTGCCTGCCTAATTATCTGCCTTATTACCTGCCTAATTAACTGCCTAATTAACTGCCAAATTGCCTGCCTTATTGCCTGCCTAATTGCCTGCCTAATTGCCTGCCTAATTGCCTGCTTAATTGCTTACCTTATTGCCTGCCTAGTTACCTGCCAAATTGCTTGCCTACCTAATTAACTGCTTAATTGCCTGCCTAATTACCTGCCTGCCTAATTGCCTGCCTACCTAATTGCTTGCCTAATTAACTGCCTAATTTCCTGCTTAATTGCCTGCCTAATTTTCTGCCTAATTGCCTGCCTTATTGCTTGCCAAATAAACAACCTATTTGCCTGCTTAATTGCCTGCCTAATTACCTGCCTGCCTAATTGCCTGCCTACCTAATTGCTTGCCTAATTAACTGCCTAATTTCCTGCTTAATTGCCTGCCTAATTTTCTGCCTAATTGCCTGCCTTATTGCTTGCCAAATAAACTACCTATTTGCCTGCCTAATTAACTGCCTAATTGCCTGCCTAATTAACTGCCTAATTACCTGCATAATTACCTGCCTAATTGCCTGCCTAATTACCTGTCAAATTGCTGCTTGCCTAATTAACTGCTTAATTGCCTGCCTAATTGCGGGCTTAATTAACTGCCTAATTGCGGGCCTAATTAACTGCCTAATTATCTGCCTAATTGCATGCCTAATTGCCTGCCCAATTGCCTGCCTGATTATCTGCCTTATTACCTGCCTAATTATCTGCCTAATTGCATGCCTAATTGCCTGCCCAATTGCCTGCCTAATTGCCTGCCCAATTGCCTGCCTAATCATCTGCCTTATTACCTGCCTAATTAACTGCCTAATTAACTGCCAAATTGCCTGCCTTATTGCCTGCCTAATTGCCTGCCTAATTGCCTGCTTAATTGCTTACCTTATTGCCTGCCTAGTTACCTGCCAAATTGCTTGCCTACCTAATTAACTGCTTAATTGCCTGCCTAATTACCTGCCTGCCTAATTGCCTGCCTACCTAATTGCTTGCCTAATTAACTGCCTAATTTCCTGCTTAATTGCCTGCCTAATTTTCTGCCTAATTGCCTGCCTTATTGCTTGCCAAATAAACTACCTATTTGCCTGCTTAATTGCCTGCCTAATTACCTGCCTGCCTAATTGCCTGCCTACCTAATTGCTTGCCTAATTAACTGCCTAATTTCCTGCTTAATTGCCTGCCTAATTGCCTGACTAATTACCTTGCTGCCTAATTGTCTGCCTGTCTAATTGCCTGCTTAATAGCCTGACTAATTGCCTGCCTAATTTATTTACCTGCCTAATTGCCTGCCTGTCTAATTAACTGCCTGTCTAATTAACTGCCTAATTGCCTGCCTACCCAATTGCGTACCTAATTGCCTGACTGTTTAATTGACTGCCTAATTGTCTGCCTAATTGCCTGCCTTATTACATGCCAAATTGCCTGCCTGCCTAATTAACTCCTTAATTGCCTGCCTAATTGCCTGCCTAATTGCCTGCCTAATTGCCTGCCTTTCTAGTTGCCTGCCTAATTGCTTGCCTAATAACCTGCCTAATTGCCTGCCTTCCTAATTGCCTGCCTAATTGCTTGCCTAATAACCTGCTAAATTGTTTGCCTAATTTTCTGCCTATTTGCTTGCCTAATTAACTGCCTAATGGCATGCATAATTAACTGCCTAATTGACTGCCTAATTAACTGTATATATGCCTGCCTAATTGCCTGCCTAATTGCCTGCCTTTTAGCCTTCCTTATTAACTGATTAATTGCCTACCTGCCTAATTGCCTGCCTAATTGCCTGCTTAATAAACTGCCTAATTGCAAGGTCCAATTAACTGCCTAAATAGCTGCCTAATTGCCTGTCTAATTGCCTGCCTAATTGCCTGCAAAATTACTTGCCAAATTGCCTGCCTGCCTAATTAACTGCCTAATTGCCTGCCTAATTAGCTGCGTAATTGCTTGCCTAATTAACTGCCTTATTGCCTGCCTAATTGCCTACGTAATCATCTGCCTAAGTGCCTGCCTAATTAACTGCCTTATTCCCTGCTTAATTGCCTGCCTAATTAACTGCCTAATTGACTGCCTAATTGCTTGTCTAATTGCCTTTTTAATTGCCTTTCTAATTGCCTGCTTTATTGTCTGCCTTATTGTCTGCCAAATTATCTGCCTGCCTCATTAACTGCCTAATTGCCTGACTGCCTAATTGCCTGCCTACCTAATTGCGTGCCTAATTGCCTGCCTGTTTAATTAACTGCCTAATTGCCTGCCTACCTTATTGCGTGCCTAATTGCCTACCTGCCTAATTGCCTGCCTAATTGCCTGCTTAATAAACTGCCTAATTGCAAGGTCCAATTAACTGCCTAAATAGCTGCCTAATTGCCTGCCTAATTGCCTGCCTAATTGCATGCCTAATTAACTGCCTAATTGCCTGCCTTATTGCCTGCATGCCAAATTGCCTGCCTATCTAATTGCCTGCCTTATTACCTGCCCAATTGCCTGCTTGCCTAATTAACTGCTTAATTGCCTGCCTAATTGCCTGCCTGCCTAATTACATTATTAATTGCCTGCCTTATTGCGGGCCTAATTAACTGCTTCATTGCCTGCCTATTTATCTAACTAATTGCTTGCCTAATTACCTGCATAATTGCCTGCCTAATTAAATACCTTATTGCCTGCCTAATTGCCTGCCTATTTGCTTGACTAATTAACTACCTAATTGCCTGCCTTATTGCCTGCCTAATTATGTGCTTAATTATCTGCTTAATTGCCTGCCTAATTTCCTGCTTAATTGCTTTCCTTATTGCCTGATTTATTACCTGCCAAATTGCATGCCTGCCTAATTAACTGCTTAATTGCCTCCCTTATTATCTGCCTGCCTAATTGCCTGCCTGCCTAATTGCTTGCCTAATTAATTGCCTAATTGCCTGCTTAATTGCTTGCCTAATTGCCTGCCTAATTGCCTGGCTAATTAGTTGCCTGCCTATTTGCCTGCCTTATTGCCTGCCAAATTTCCTGCCTAATCATCTGCCTAATTAACTTCCTAATTGCCTGCCTAATTGGCTGTCAATATGCCTGCCTATTTGCCTGCCTTATTGCCTTCCTAATTGCCTGCCTAATTGCCTGCCTAATTAACTGCCTTATTGCATGCCTAACTGCCTACCCAACTGCCTACCTAATTGCCTGACTTATTAACTGCCTAATTGCCTGCCTATTTGCCTGCTTAATTGCCTGTCTAATTAACTGCCTTATTGCCTGCCCAATTGCCTGCTTAATTGTCTACCGAATTGCCTGCCAAATTGCCTACCTGTCTAAATGCCTGCTTAATTGCCTGACTTATTGCCTGCCTAATTATCTGCCTATTTGCCTGCCTAATTAACTGCTTAATTGCCTGCCATATTGCTTGATTGCCTAATAGCCTACCTAATTAACTGCCCAATTGCCTGCCTTATTGCCAGCCTAATTGCCTGCCTAAATGCTTCCAAATTTTCTGCCTAATTGCCTGCCTTATTTACTGCCTAATTGCCTGCCTAATTACCTGCTAAATTGCCTGCCTGGCTTATAAACTGCTTAATTGCCTGCCTGATTAACTGCCTAATTAACTGATTATTGCCTGCTAATTAAATGCCTAATTGCCTGCCTAAGTAAATGCCTAATTGCCTTCTTAATTACTGCCTAACTGCCTGCCTATTTGCCTGCCTAATTTACTGCCTAATTAAATGCCTAATTGCCTGCCGAATTAATTGCCTAATTGCCTGCTTATTGATTGGCTAATTGCCTGCATAATTGCCTTCCTAATTTCCTGCTTAATTGTCTGGCATTTTGCCTGTCCAATTCCCTGCCTGCCTAATTAAACGCCTAATTGCCTGACTGCCTAATTGCGTGACTGCCTAATTGCCTGCCTACCTTATTGCGTGCCTAATTGCTTGCCTGTTTAATTGACTGCCTAATTGCCTGCCTAATTGCTTACCCAATCAGCTGCCTTATTGCCTGCCTAATTACCTGCTAAATTGCCTGCCTGCCTAATTAACTGCTTAATTGCCTGCCTAATTAACTGCCTAATTAACTGCTTCATTGCCTGCTAATTAAATGCCTAATTGCCTGCCTAATTGTCTGCCTAATTGCCTGCCTAATTGCTTGCCTAATAAACTGCCTTATTGCCTGCCTAATTGCCTGCCTAATTACCTTTCTTATTGCCTGCTAATTATCTGCCTATTTGCCTGCCTAATTACCTGCCTAAATGCCTGCCATATTGCTTGATTGCCTAATTGACTGCCTAATTGCCTGCCTAATTGACTGCCCAATTGCTTGCCTAATTAACTGCCTAATTGCCTGCCAAATTTTCTGCCTAATTGCCCACTTAATTATCTGACTAATTGCCTGCCTAATTGCCTGCCTAATTGCCTGACTAATTGCTTGCCTAATTGCCTGCCTAATTACCTGCTAAATTACCTGCCTGCCTAATGAACTGCCTAATTGCCTGTCTAATTACCTACCTACCTAATTGCCTGCCTCATTGCCTGCCAAATTACCTGCCAAATTGCCTGCCTGCCTAATTAACTGCTTTATTGCCTGTCTAATTGCCTGCGTAATCATCTGCCTAATTGCCTGCCTAATTAACTGCCTAATTGCCTGCCTAATTAGCTGATTTATTGCCTGCCTAATTGCCAGCCCACTTGCCTGCCGAATTATCTGCCTAATTGCCTGCCTCATTGCCTGCCTAATTGCCTGCCTAATTAACTGCCTAATTGCCTGCTTCATTGCCTGCCTAATTGCCTGCCTAATTAACTGCCTAATTGCTTGCCTAATTGCCTGCATTATTGCCTGCCAATATGCCTGCCTATCTAATTGCCTGCTTAATTGCCTGCCTAATTGCCTGACTAATTACCTACCTGCCTAATTGTCTGCCTGTCTAATTGCCTGCTTAATAGCTTAACTAATTACTTGCCTTATTTATTTACCTGCTTAATTGACTGCCTGTCTAATTAACTGCCTAATTGCCTGCCTACCTAATTGCGTGCCTAATTGCCTGACTGTGTAATTGACTGCCTAATTGCCTGCCTAATTGCCTGCCTAATTGCGTGCCTAATTGCTTGCCTTATTACATGCCAAATTGCCTGCCTGCTTAATTTACTTCTTAATTTCCTGCCTAATTGCCTGCCTGCCTAATTGCCTGCCTACCTAATTGCCTGCCTAATTGCTTGCCTAATAACCTGCCTAATTGCCTGCCTAATTTCCTGCCTAATTGCTTGCCTAATTAACTGCCTAATGGCATGCCATATTGCTTGATTGCCTAATTACCTGCCTAATTGCCTGCCTAATTGCCTGCCTGACTAACTGCCTATTTGTCTGCCTAATTGCTTGCCTAATTGCCTGCCTTATTGCCTGCCTACCAAATTGCCTGCCTATCTAATTGCCTGCTTAATTGCCTGCCTAATTGCCTGACTAATTACCTACCTGCCTAATTGTCTGCCTGTCTAATTGCCTGCTTAATAGCCTGACTAATATCCTGCCTAATTTATTTACCTGCCTAATTGCCTGCCTGTCTAATCAACTGCCTAATTGCCTGCCTACCTAATTGCGTGCCTAATTACCTGACTGTTTAATTGACTGCCTAATTGCTTGCCTAATAGCCTAACTAATTGCCTGCCTAATTGATGCCTAATTTCCTGCCTGATTGCCTGCCTTATTCTCTGCCTAATTATCTGCCTTATTGCCTGCCTAATTGCCTGCCTAATTGCCTGCCTTATTCTCTGCCTAATTATCTGCCTATTTGCCTGCCTAATTAACTGCCTAATTGCCTGCCATATTTCTTGATTGCCTAATTACCTGCCGAAGTGCCTGCCTTATTGCCTGCCTAATTGCCTGCCTGACTAACTGCCTATTTGTCTGCCTAATTGCCTGCCAAATTGCCTGCCTATCCAATTGCCTGCCTGCCAAATTGCCTGCCTATCTAATTGCCTGCTTAATTGCCTGACTAATTGCCTGACTAACAACCTACCTGCCTAATTGTCTGCCTGTCTAATTGCCTGCTTAATAGCCTGACTAATTGCCGGCCTAATTTATTTACCTGCCTAATTGCCTGCCTGTCTAATAAACTGCCTAATTGCCTGCCTACCTAATTGCGTGCCTAATTACCTGACTGTTTAATTGACTGCCTAATTGCTTGCCTAATAGCCTAACTAATTGCCTGCCTAATTGATGCCTAATTTCCTGCCTGATTGCCTGCCTGCCTTATTGCCTGCCTAATTCTCTGCCTAATTGATTGCCTAATTACCTGCATAATTAACTGCCTAATTGCCTGCCCTATAAACTGCCTAATTGCCTGCCTAATTGCCAGCTAATTGCCTGCCCAATTGCCTGCCTAATTATCTGCCTTATTACCTGCCTAATTATCTGCCTAATTGCATGCCTAATTGCCTGCCCAATTGCCTGCCTAATTGCCTGCCCAATTGCCTGCCTAATCATCTGCCTTATTACCTGCCTAATTAACTGCCTAATTAACTGCCAAATTGCCTGCCTTATTGCCTGCCTAATTGCCTGCCTAATTGCCTGCTTAATTGCTTACCTTATTGCCTGCCTAGTTACCTGCCAAATTGCTTGCCTACCTAATTAACTGCTTAATTGCCTGCCTAATTACCTGCCTGCCTAATTGCCTGCCTACCTAATTGCTTGCCTAATTAACTGCCTAATTTCCTGCTTAATTGCCTGCCTAATTTTCTGCCTAATTGCCTGCCTTATTGCTTGCCAAATAAACTACCTATTTGCCTGCTTAATTGCCTGCCTAATTACCTGCCTGCCTAATTGCCTGCCTACCTAATTGCTTGCCTAATTAACTGCCTAATTTCCTGCTTAATTGCCTGCCTAATTGCCTGACTAATTACCTTGCTGCCTAATTGTCTGCCTGTCTAATTGCCTGCTTAATAGCCTGACTAATTGCCTGCCTAATTTATTTACCTGCCTAATTGCCTGCCTGTCTAATTAACTGCCTGTCTAATTAACTGCCTAATTGCCTGCCTACCCATATGCGTACCTAATTGCCTGACTGTTTAATTGACTGCCTAATTGTCTGCCTAATTGCCTGCCTTATTACATGCCAAATTGCCTGCCTGCCTAATTAACTCCTTAATTGCCTGCCTAATTGCCTGCCTAATTGCCTGCCTAATTGCCTGCCTTTCTAGTTGCCTGCCTAATTGCTTGCCTAATAACCTGCCTAATTGCCTGCCTTCCTAATTGCCTGCCTAATTGCTTGCCTAATAACCTGCTAAATTGTTTGCCTAATTTTCTGCCTATTTGCTTGCCTAATTAACTGCCTAATGGCATGCATAATTAACTGCCTAATTGACTGCCTAATTAACTGTTTATATGCCTGCCTAATTGCCTGCCTAATTGCCTGCCTTTTAGCCTTCCTTATTAACTGATTAATTGCCTACCTGCCTAATTGCCTGCCTAATTGCCTGCTTAATAAACTGCCTAATTGCAAGGTCCAATTAACTGCCTAAATAGCTGCCTAATTGCCTGTCTAATTGCCTGCCTAATTGCCTGCAAAATTACTTGCCAAATTGCCTGCCTGCCTAATTAACTGCCTAATTGCCTGCCTAATTAGCTGCGTAATTGCTTGCCTAATTAACTGCCTTATTGCCTGCCTAATTGCCTACGTAATCATCTGCCTAAGTGCCTGCCTAATTAACTGCCTTATTCCCTGCTTAATTGCCTGCCTAATTAACTGCCTAATTGACTGCCTAATTGCTTGTCTAATTGCCTTTTTAATTGCCTTTCTAATTGCCTGCTTTATTGTCTGCCTTATTGTCTGCCAAATTATCTGCCTGCCTCATTAACTGCCTAATTGCCTGACTGCCTAATTGCCTGCCTACCTAATTGCGTGCCTAATTGCCTGCCTGTTTAATTAACTGCCTAATTGCCTGCCTACCTTATTGCGTGCCTAATTGCCTACCTGCCTAATTGCCTGCCTAATTGCCTGCTTAATAAACTGCCTAATTGCAAGGTCCAATTAACTGCCTAAATAGCTGCCTAATTGCCTGCCTAATTGCCTGCCTAATTGCATGCCTAATTAACTGCCTAATTGCCTGCCTTATTGCCTGCATGCCAAATTGCCTGCCTATCTAATTGCCTGCCTTATTACCTGCCCAATTGCCTGCTTGCCTAATTAACTGCTTAATTGCCTGCCTAATTGCCTGCCTGCCTAATTACATTATTAATTGCCTGCCTTATTGCGGGCCTAATTAACTGCTTCATTGCCTGCCTATTTATCTAACTAATTGCTTGCCTAATTACCTGCATAATTGCCTGCCTAATTAAATACCTTATTGCCTGCCTAATTGCCTGCCTATTTGCTTGACTAATTAACTACCTAATTGCCTGCCTTATTGCCTGCCTAATTATGTGCTTAATTATCTGCTTAATTGCCTGCCTAATTTCCTGCTTAATTGCTTTCCTTATTGCCTGATTTATTACCTGCCAAATTGCATGCCTGCCTAATTAACTGCTTAATTGCCTCCCTTATTATCTGCCTGCCTAATTGCCTGCCTGCCTAATTGCTTGCCTAATTAATTGCCTAATTGCCTGCTTAATTGCTTGCCTAATTGCCTGCCTAATTGCCTGGCTAATTAGTTGCCTGCCTATTTGCCTGCCTTATTGCCTGCCAAATTTCCTGCCTAATCATCTGCCTAATTAACTTCCTAATTGCCTGCCTAATTGGCTGTCAATATGCCTGCCTATTTGCCTGCCTTATTGCCTTCCTAATTGCCTGCCTAATTGCCTGCCTAATTAACTGCCTTATTGCATGCCTAACTGCCTACCCAACTGCCTACCTAATTGCCTGACTTATTAACTGCCTAATTGCCTGCCTATTTGCCTGCTTAATTGCCTGTCTAATTAACTGCCTTATTGCCTGCCCAATTGCCTGCTTAATTGTCTACCGATTTGCCTGCCAAATTGCCTACCTGTCTAAATGCCTGCTTAATTGCCTAACTTATTGCCTGCCTAATTATCTGCCTATTTGCCTGCCTAATTAACTGCTTAATTGCCTGCCATATTGCTTGATTGCCTAATAGCCTACCTAATTAACTGCCCAATTGCCTGCCTTATTGCCAGCCTAATTGCCTGCCTAAATGCTTCCAAATTTTCTGCCTAATTGCCTGCCTTATTAACTGCCTAATTGCCTGCCTAATTACCTGCTAAATTGCCTGCCTGGCTTATAAACTGCTTAATTGCCTGCCTTATTAACTGCCTAATTAACTGATTATTGCCTGCTAATTAAATGCCTAATTGCCTGCCTAAGTAAATGCCTAATTGCCTTCTTAATTACTGCCTAACTGCCTGCCTATTTGCCTGCCTAATTTACTGCCTAATTAAATGCCTAATTGCCTGCCGAATTAATTGCCTGATTGCCTGCTTATTGATTGGCTAATTGCCTGCATAATTGCCTTCCTAATTTCCTGCTTAATTGTCTGGCATTTTGCCTGTCCAATTCCCTGCCTGCCTAATTAAACGCCTAATTGCCTGACTGCCTAATTGCGTGACTGCCTAATTGCCTGCCTACCTAATTGCGTGCCTAATTGCTTGCCTGTTTAATTGACTGCCTAATTGCCTGCCTAATTGCTTACCCAATCAGCTGCCTTATTGCCTGCCTAATTACCTGCTAAATTGCCTGCCTGCCTAATTAACTGCTTAATTGCATGCCTAATTAACTGCCTAATTAACTGCTTCATTGCCTGCTAATTAAATGCCTAATTGCCTGCCTAATTGTCTGCCTAATTGCCTGCCTAATTGCTTGCCTAATAAACTGCCTTATTGCCTGCCTAATTGCCTGCCTAATTACCTTTCTTATTGCCTGCTAATTCTCTGCCTATTTGCCTGCCTAATTACCTGCCTAAATGCCTGCCATATTGCTTGATTGCCTAATTGACTGCCTAATTGCCTGCCTAATTGACTGCCCAATTGCTTGCCTAATTAACTGCCTAATTGCCTGCCTAATTTTCTGCCTAATTGCCCACTTAATTATCTGACTAATTGCCTGCCTAATTGCCTGCCTAATTGCCTGAATAATTGCTTGCCTAATTGCCTGCCTAATTACCTGCTAAATTACCTGCCTGCCTAATGAACTGCCTAACTGCCTGTCTAATTACCTACCTACCTAATTGCCTGCCTCATTGCCTGCCAAATTACCTGCCAAATTGCCTGCCTGCCTAATTAACTGCTTTATTGCCTGTCTAATTGCCTGCGTAATCATCTGCCTAATTGCCTGCCTAATTAACTGCCTAATTGCCTGCCTAATTAACTGCCTAATTGCCTGCCTAATTAGCTGATTTATTGCCTGCCTAATTGCCAGCCCACTTGCCTGCCAAATTATCAGCCTAATTGCCTGCCTCATTGCCTGCCTTATTGCCTGCCTAATTAACTGCCTAATTAACTGCCTAATTGCCTGCTTCATTGCCTGCCTAATTGCCTGCCTAATTAAATGCCTAATTGCCTGCCTAATTAACTGCCTAATTACCTGCATAATTACCTGCCTAATTGCCTGCCTAATTACCTGTCAAATTGCTGCTTGCCTAATTAACTGCTTAATTGCCTGCCTAATTGCGGGCCTAATTAACTGCCTAATTAACTGCCTAATTATCTGCCTAATTGCATGCCTAATTGCCTGCCCAATTGCCTGCCTAATTATCTGCCTTATTACCTGCCTAATTATCTGCCTAATTGCATGCCTAATTGCCTTCCCAATTGCCTGCCTAATTATCTGCCTTATTACCTGCCTAATTCACTGCCTAATTAACTGCCAAATTGCCTGCCTTATTGCCTGCCTAATTGCCTGCCTAATTGCCTGCCTAATTGCCTGCTTAATTGCTTACCTTATTGCCTGCCTAGTTACCTGCCAAATTGCTTGCCTACCTAATTAACTGCTTAATTGCCTGCCTAATTACCTGCCTGCCTAATTGCCTGCCTACCTAATTGCTTGCCTAATTAACTGCCTAATTTCCTGCTTAATTGCCTGCCTAATTTTCTGCCTAATTGCCTGCCTTATTGCTTGCCAAATAAACTACCTATTTGCCTGCTTAATTGCCTGCCTAATTACCTGCCTGCCTAATTGCCTGCCTACCTAATTGCTTGCCTAATTAACTGCCTAATTTCCTGCTTAATTGCCTGCCTAATTTTCTGCCTAATTGCCTGCCTTATTGCTTGCCAAATAAACTACCTATTTGCCTGTCTAATTAACTGCCTAATTGCCTGCCTAATTAACTGCCTAATTACCTGCATAATTACCTGCCTAATTGCCTACCTAATTACCTGTCAAATTGCTGCTTGCCTAATTAACTGCTTAATTGCCTGCCTAATTGCGGGCTTAATTAACTGCCTAATTGCGGGCCTAATTAACTACCTAATTATCTGCCTAATTGCATGCCTAATTGCCTGCCCAATTGCCTGCCTAATTATCTGCCTTATTACCTGCCTAATTATCTGCCTAATTGCATGCCTAATTGCCTGCCCAATTGCCTGCCCAATTGCCTGCCTAATTATCTGCCTTATTACCTGCCTAATTAACTGCCTAATTAACTGCCAAATTGCCTGCCTTATTGCCTGCCTAATTGCCTGCCTAATTGCCTGCTTAATTGCTTACCTTATTGCCTGCCTAGTTACCTGCCAAATTGCTTGCCTACCAAATTAACTGCTTAATTGCCTGCCTAATTACCTGCCTGCCTAATTGCCTGCCTACCTAATTGCTTGCCTAATTAACTGCCTAATTTCCTGCTTAATTGCCTGCCTAATTTTCTGCCTAATTGCCTGCCTTATTGCTTGCCAAATAAACTACCTATTTGCCTGCTTAATTGCCTGCCTAATTACCTGCCTGCCTAATTGCCTGCCTACCTAATTGCTTGCCTAATTAACTGCCTAATTTCCTGCCTTATTGCCTGCCTAATTGCCTGACTAATTACCTTGCTGCCTAATTGTCTGCCTGTCTAATTGCCTGCTTAATAGCCTGACTAATTGCCTGCCTAATTTATTTACCTGCCTAATTGCCTGCCTGTCTAATTAACTGCCTGCCTAATTAACTGCCTTATTCCCTTCTTAATTGCCTGCCTTAATTAACTGCTTAATTGCCTGCCAAATTAACTGCCTAACTTCCTGCTTCATTGCCTGCCTAATAAACTGCCTAATTTCCTGCCTAATTACTGCTTAATTGCCTATCTAATTACAAGCCTGCCTAATTGCCTGTCTGCCTAATTGCTTGCCTAATTAACTGCCTAATTGCCTACCTTATTGCCTGCCTAATTGTCTGCCTAACTGCTTGCCTAATAAACTACCTAATTACCTGCCTAATTGCTTGCCTAATTAACTGCCTAATTGCCTGCCTAATTGCCTGATTATTGCCTGCCTAATTAACTGCCTAATTGTATGCCTATTTAACTGCCTAATTAACTGCTTTATCGCCTGCCTAATTATCTGCCTAATTGCTTGCCTAATTGCTTACCCAATAGCCTGCTAATTATCTGTCTAATTGCCTGCCCAATTAACTACCTAATTGCCTGCCTTATTGCCTGCCTAATTGCCTGCCTAATTAACTGCTTAATTGCCTGCCTAATTGCCTGCCTAATTGCCTGCTTAATTGCTTACCTTATTGCCTGCCTAGTTACCTGCCAAATTGCCTGCCTACCTAATTAACTGCTTAATTGCCTGCCTAATTACCTGCCTGCCCAATTGCCTGCCTACCCAATTGCTTGCCTAATTAACTGCCTAATTGCCTGCTCAATTGCCTGCCTAATTTTCTGCCTAATTGCCTGCCTTATTGCTTGCCTAATAAACTACCTAATTGCCTACCCAATTTCCTGCCTAATTATCTGTCTAATTGGCTGCCCAATTAACTACCCAATTGCCTGCCTTATTGCCTGCCTAATTGCCTGACTAATTAACTGCTTAATTGCCTGCCTAATTGCCTGCTTAATTGCTTACCTTATTGCCTGCCTAGTTACCTGCCAAATTGCTTGCCTACCTAATAAACTGCTTAATTGCCTGCCTAATTACGTGCCTGCCTAATTGCCTGCCTACCTAATTGCTTGCCTAATTAACTGCCTAATTTCCTGCTTAATTGCCTGCCTAATTTTCTGCCTAATTGCCCTGCCTTATTGCTTGCCAAATAAACTACCTATTTGCCTGCCTAATTGCCTGCCTAATTAAATGCCTAATTGCCTGCCTAATTAACTGCCTAATTACCTGCATAATTACCTGCCTAATTGCCTGCCTAATTACCTGTCAAATTGCTGCTTGCCTAATTAACTGCTTAATTGCCTGCCTAATTGCGGGCCTAATTAACTGCCTAATTAACTGCCTAATTATCTGCCTAATTGCATGCCTAATTGCCTGCCCAATTGCCTGCCTAATTATCTGCCTTATTACCTGCCTAATTATCTGCCTAATTGCATGCCTAATTGCCTTCCCAATTGCCTGCCTAATTATCTGCCTTATTACCTGCCTAATTAACTGCCTAATTAACTGCCAAATTGCCTGCCTTATTGCCTGCCTAATTGCCTGCCTAATTGCCTGCCTAATTGCCTGCTTAATTGCTTACCTTATTGCCTGCCTAGTTACCTGCCAAATTGCTTGCCTACCTAATTAACTGCTTAATTGCCTGCCTAATTACCTGCCTGCCTAATTGCCTGCCTACCTAATTGCTTGCCTAATTAACTGCCTAATTTCCTGCTTAATTGCCTGCCTAATTTTCTGCCTAATTGCCTGCCTTATTGCTTGCCAAATAAACAACCTATTTGCCTGCTTAATTGCCTGCCTAATTACCTGCCTGCCTAATTGCCTGCCTACCTAATTGCTTGCCTAATTAACTGCCTAATTTCCTGCTTAATTGCCTGCCTAATTTTCTGCCTAATTGCCTGCCTTATTGCTTGCCAAATAAACTACCTATTTGCCTGCCTAATTAACTGCCTAATTGCCTGCCTAATTAACTGCCTAATTACCTGCATAATTACCTGCCTAATTGCCTGCCTAATTACCTGTCAAATTGCTGCTTGCCTAATTAACTGCTTAATTGCCTGCCTAATTGCGGGCTTAATTAACTGCCTAATTGCGGGCCTAATTAACTGCCTAATTATCTGCCTAATTGCATGCCTAATTGCCTGCCCAATTGCCTGCCTGATTATCTGCCTTATTACCTGCCTAATTATCTGCCTAATTGCATGCCTAATTGCCTGCCCAATTGCCTGCCTAATTGCCTGCCCAATTGCCTGCCTAATCATCTGCCTTATTACCTGCCTAATTAACTGCCTAATTAACTGCCAAATTGCCTGCCTTATTGCCTGCCTAATTGCCTGCCTAATTGCCTGCTTAATTGCTTACCTTATTGCCTGCCTAGTTACCTGCCAAATTGCTTGCCTACCTAATTAACTGCTTAATTGCCTGCCTAATTACCTGCCTGCCTAATTGCCTGCCTACCTAATTGCTTGCCTAATTAACTGCCTAATTTCCTGCTTAATTGCCTGCCTAATTTTCTGCCTAATTGCCTGCCTTATTGCTTGCCAAATAAACTACCTATTTGCCTGCTTAATTGCCTGCCTAATTACCTGCCTGCCTAATTGCCTGCCTACCTAATTGCTTGCCTAATTAACTGCCTAATTTCCTGCTTAATTGCCTGCCTAATTGCCTGACTAATTACCTTGCTGCCTAATTGTCTGCCTGTCTAATTGCCTGCTTAATAGCCTGACTAATTGCCTGCCTAATTTATTTACCTGCCTAATTGCCTGCCTGTCTAATTAACTGCCTGTCTAATTAACTGCCTAATTGCCTGCCTACCCAATTGCGTACCTAATTGCCTGACTGTTTAATTGACTGCCTAATTGTCTGCCTAATTGCCTGCCTTATTACATGCCAAATTGCCTGCCTGCCTAATTAACTCCTTAATTGCCTGCCTAATTGCCTGCCTAATTGCCTGCCTAATTGCCTGCCTTTCTAGTTGCCTGCCTAATTGCTTGCCTAATAACCTGCCTAATTGCCTGCCTTCCTAATTGCCTGCCTAATTGCTTGCCTAATAACCTGCTAAATTGTTTGCCTAATTTTCTGCCTATTTGCTTGCCTAATTAACTGCCTAATGGCATGCATAATTAACTGCCTAATTGACTGCCTAATTAACTGTATATATGCCTGCCTAATTGCCTGCCTAATTGCCTGCCTTTTAGCCTTCCTTATTAACTGATTAATTGCCTACCTGCCTAATTGCCTGCCTAATTGCCTGCTTAATAAACTGCCTAATTGCAAGGTCCAATTAACTGCCTAAATAGCTGCCTAATTGCCTGTCTAATTGCCTGCCTAATTGCCTGCAAAATTACTTGCCAAATTGCCTGCCTGCCTAATTAACTGCCTAATTGCCTGCCTAATTAGCTGCGTAATTGCTTGCCTAATTAACTGCCTTATTGCCTGCCTAATTGCCTACGTAATCATCTGCCTAAGTGCCTGCCTAATTAACTGCCTTATTCCCTGCTTAATTGCCTGCCTAATTAACTGCCTAATTGACTGCCTAATTGCTTGTCTAATTGCCTTTTTAATTGCCTTTCTAATTGCCTGCTTTATTGTCTGCCTTATTGTCTGCCAAATTATCTGCCTGCCTCATTAACTGCCTAATTGCCTGACTGCCTAATTGCCTGCCTACCTAATTGCGTGCCTAATTGCCTGCCTGTTTAATTAACTGCCTAATTGCCTGCCTACCTTATTGCGTGCCTAATTGCCTACCTGCCTAATTGCCTGCCTAATTGCCTGCTTAATAAACTGCCTAATTGCAAGGTCCAATTAACTGCCTAAATAGCTGCCTAATTGCCTGCCTAATTGCCTGCCTAATTGCATGCCTAATTAACTGCCTAATTGCCTGCCTTATTGCCTGCATGCCAAATTGCCTGCCTATCTAATTGCCTGCCTTATTACCTGCCCAATTGCCTGCTTGCCTAATTAACTGCTTAATTGCCTGCCTAATTGCCTGCCTGCCTAATTACATTATTAATTGCCTGCCTTATTGCGGGCCTAATTAACTGCTTCATTGCCTGCCTATTTATCTAACTAATTGCTTGCCTAATTACCTGCATAATTGCCTGCCTAATTAAATACCTTATTGCCTGCCTAATTGCCTGCCTATTTGCTTGACTAATTAACTACCTAATTGCCTGCCTTATTGCCTGCCTAATTATGTGCTTAATTATCTGCTTAATTGCCTGCCTAATTTCCTGCTTAATTGCTTTCCTTATTGCCTGATTTATTACCTGCCAAATTGCATGCCTGCCTAATTAACTGCTTAATTGCCTCCCTTATTATCTGCCTGCCTAATTGCCTGCCTGCCTAATTGCTTGCCTAATTAATTGCCTAATTGCCTGCTTAATTGCTTGCCTAATTGCCTGCCTAATTGCCTGGCTAATTAGTTGCCTGCCTATTTGCCTGCCTTATTGCCTGCCAAATTTCCTGCCTAATCATCTGCCTAATTAACTTCCTAATTGCCTGCCTAATTGGCTGTCAATATGCCTGCCTATTTGCCTGCCTTATTGCCTTCCTAATTGCCTGCCTAATTGCCTGCCTAATTAACTGCCTTATTGCATGCCTAACTGCCTACCCAACTGCCTACCTAATTGCCTGACTTATTAACTGCCTAATTGCCTGCCTATTTGCCTGCTTAATTGCCTGTCTAATTAACTGCCTTATTGCCTGCCCAATTGCCTGCTTAATTGTCTACCGAATTGCCTGCCAAATTGCCTACCTGTCTAAATGCCTGCTTAATTGCCTGACTTATTGCCTGCCTAATTATCTGCCTATTTGCCTGCCTAATTAACTGCTTAATTGCCTGCCATATTGCTTGATTGCCTAATAGCCTACCTAATTAACTGCCCAATTGCCTGCCTTATTGCCAGCCTAATTGCCTGCCTAAATGCTTCCAAATTTTCTGCCTAATTGCCTGCCTTATTTACTGCCTAATTGCCTGCCTAATTACCTGCTAAATTGCCTGCCTGGCTTATAAACTGCTTAATTGCCTGCCTGATTAACTGCCTAATTAACTGATTATTGCCTGCTAATTAAATGCCTAATTGCCTGCCTAAGTAAATGCCTAATTGCCTTCTTAATTACTGCCTAACTGCCTGCCTATTTGCCTGCCTAATTTACTGCCTAATTAAATGCCTAATTGCCTGCCGAATTAATTGCCTAATTGCCTGCTTATTGATTGGCTAATTGCCTGCATAATTGCCTTCCTAATTTCCTGCTTAATTGTCTGGCATTTTGCCTGTCCAATTCCCTGCCTGCCTAATTAAACGCCTAATTGCCTGACTGCCTAATTGCGTGACTGCCTAATTGCCTGCCTACCTTATTGCGTGCCTAATTGCTTGCCTGTTTAATTGACTGCCTAATTGCCTGCCTAATTGCTTACCCAATCAGCTGCCTTATTGCCTGCCTAATTACCTGCTAAATTGCCTGCCTGCCTAATTAACTGCTTAATTGCCTGCCTAATTAACTGCCTAATTAACTGCTTCATTGCCTGCTAATTAAATGCCTAATTGCCTGCCTAATTGTCTGCCTAATTGCCTGCCTAATTGCTTGCCTAATAAACTGCCTTATTGCCTGCCTAATTGCCTGCCTAATTACCTTTCTTATTGCCTGCTAATTATCTGCCTATTTGCCTGCCTAATTACCTGCCTAAATGCCTGCCATATTGCTTGATTGCCTAATTGACTGCCTAATTGCCTGCCTAATTGACTGCCCAATTGCTTGCCTAATTAACTGCCTAATTGCCTGCCAAATTTTCTGCCTAATTGCCCACTTAATTATCTGACTAATTGCCTGCCTAATTGCCTGCCTAATTGCCTGACTAATTGCTTGCCTAATTGCCTGCCTAATTACCTGCTAAATTACCTGCCTGCCTAATGAACTGCCTAATTGCCTGTCTAATTACCTACCTACCTAATTGCCTGCCTCATTGCCTGCCAAATTACCTGCCAAATTGCCTGCCTGCCTAATTAACTGCTTTATTGCCTGTCTAATTGCCTGCGTAATCATCTGCCTAATTGCCTGCCTAATTAACTGCCTAATTGCCTGCCTAATTAGCTGATTTATTGCCTGCCTAATTGCCAGCCCACTTGCCTGCCGAATTATCTGCCTAATTGCCTGCCTCATTGCCTGCCTAATTGCCTGCCTAATTAACTGCCTAATTGCCTGCTTCATTGCCTGCCTAATTGCCTGCCTAATTAACTGCCTAATTGCTTGCCTAATTGCCTGCATTATTGCCTGCCAATATGCCTGCCTATCTAATTGCCTGCTTAATTGCCTGCCTAATTGCCTGACTAATTACCTACCTGCCTAATTGTCTGCCTGTCTAATTGCCTGCTTAATAGCTTAACTAATTACTTGCCTTATTTATTTACCTGCTTAATTGACTGCCTGTCTAATTAACTGCCTAATTGCCTGCCTACCTAATTGCGTGCCTAATTGCCTGACTGTGTAATTGACTGCCTAATTGCCTGCCTAATTGCCTGCCTAATTGCGTGCCTAATTGCCTGCCTTATTACATGCCAAATTGCCTGCCTGCTTAATTTACTTCTTAATTTCCTGCCTAATTGCCTGCCTGCCTAATTGCCTGCCTACCTAATTGCCTGCCTAATTGCTTGCCTAATAACCTGCCTAATTGCCTGCCTAATTTCCTGCCTAATTGCTTGCCTAATTAACTGCCTAATGGCATGCCATATTGCTTGATTGCCTAATTACCTGCCTAATTGCCTGCCTAATTGCCTGCCTGACTAACTGCCTATTTGTCTGCCTAATTGCTTGCCTAATTGCCTGCCTTATTGCCTGCCTACCAAATTGCCTGCCTATCTAATTGCCTGCTTAATTGCCTGCCTAATTGCCTGACTAATTACCTACCTGCCTAATTGTCTGCCTGTCTAATTGCCTGCTTAATAGCCTGACTAATATCCTGCCTAATTTATTTACCTGCCTAATTGCCTGCCTGTCTAATCAACTGCCTAATTGCCTGCCTACCTAATTGCGTGCCTAATTACCTGACTGTTTAATTGACTGCCTAATTGCTTGCCTAATAGCCTAACTAATTGCCTGCCTAATTGATGCCTAATTTCCTGCCTGATTGCCTGCCTTATTCTCTGCCTAATTATCTGCCTTATTGCCTGCCTAATTGCCTGCCTAATTGCCTGCCTTATTCTCTGCCTAATTATCTGCCTATTTGCCTGCCTAATTAACTGCCTAATTGCCTGCCATATTTCTTGATTGCCTAATTACCTGCCGAAGTGCCTGCCTTATTGCCTGCCTAATTGCCTGCCTGACTAACTGCCTATTTGTCTGCCTAATTGCCTGCCAAATTGCCTGCCTATCCAATTGCCTGCCTGCCAAATTGCCTGCCTATCTAATTGCCTGCTTAATTGCCTGACTAATTGCCTGACTAACAACCTACCTGCCTAATTGTCTGCCTGTCTAATTGCCTGCTTAATAGCCTGACTAATTGCCGGCCTAATTTATTTACCTGCCTAATTGCCTGCCTGTCTAATAAACTGCCTAATTGCCTGCCTACCTAATTGCGTGCCTAATTACCTGACTGTTTAATTGACTGCCTAATTGCTTGCCTAATAGCCTAACTAATTGCCTGCCTAATTGATGCCTAATTTCCTGCCTGATTGCCTGCCTGCCTTATTGCCTGCCTAATTCTCTGCCTAATTGATTGCCTAATTACCTGCATAATTAACTGCCTAATTGCCTGCCCTATAAACTGCCTAATTGCCTGCCTAATTGCCAGCTAATTGCCTGCCTAATTGCCTGCCTTATTACATGCCAAATTGCCTGCCTAATTAACTTCTTAATTGCCTGCCTAATTGCCTGCCTTCCTAATTGCCTGCCTAATTGCTTGCCTAATTACCTTCTTAATTGCCTGCCTAATTGCTTGCCTTATTAACTGCCTAATGGCCTGCCTACTTAACTGCCTAATTGACTGCCTTATTGACTGCCTAATTAACTTTCTAAATGCCTACCTAATTGCCTGCCAAATTGCCTGTCAATTGCCTGCCTTTTTGCCTTCCTTATTAACTGCCTAATTGCTTACCTGCCTAATTGCCTGCATGCCTAATTGCCTGCCTGCCTAATTGCCTGCCTAATTGTTTGCTTAATTAACTGTTTAATTGCAAAATCCATATAACTGCCTAAATAGCTGCCTAATTGCCTGTCTCATTGCCTGCCTAATTGCCTGCAAAGTTACCTGCCAAATTGCCTGCCTGCTTAATTAACTGCTTAATTGTCTGCCTAATTGCCTGCCTAAGTGCCTTTCTGCCTAATTGCTTGCCTAATTAACTGCCTAATTGCATGCTTAATTGCCTGCTTAATTGCCTGCTTAATTGCCTGCCTAATTAGCTGCGTAATTGCTTGCCTGATTTACTGCCTAATTGCCTGCCTAATTGCCTGCGTAATCATCTGTCTAATTGCCTGCCTAATTAACTTACTAACTGCCTTATTGCCTGCCTAATTGCCTACCCAACTGCCTACATAACTGCCTGACTTATTAACTGCCTAATTGCCTGCCTATTTGCCTGCTTAATTAACTGCCTAATTGCCTGCCTAATTGCCTGCCTAATTGCCTGCCTGCCTAATTGCTTGCCTAATTAACTGCCTAATTGCCTTCCTAATTAACTGCCTAATAGCCTGCCTCATTGCCTGCCTAATTAACTGCCTAATTGCCTACCCAACTGCCTACATAATTGCCTGACTTATTAACTGCCTAATTGCCTGCCTATTTTCCTGCTTAATTAACTGCCTAATTTACTGCCTTATTGCCTGCCTAATTGCCTGCGTAATCATCTGTCTAATTGCCTGCCTAATTAACTTACTAACTGCCTTATTGCCTGCCTAATTGCCTACCCAACTGCCTACATAACTGCCTGACTTATTAACTGCCTAATTGCCTGCCTATTTGCCTGCTTAATTAACTGCCTAATTGCCTGCCTAATTGCCTGCCTAATTGCCTGCCTGCCTAATTGCTTGCCTAATTAACTGCCTAATTGCCTTCCTAATTAACTGCCTAATAGCCTGCCTCATTGCCTGCCTAATTAACTGCCTAATTGCCTGCTTAATTGCCTCCCTTATTATCTGCCTGCCTAATTGCTTGCCTAATTAACTGCATTATTGCCTGCCGAATTGCCTGCCTAATTGCCTGCCTAATAAACTGCATTATTGCCTGCCTAAGTGCCTGCCTAATTACCTCCTGAATTACCTTTCTTATTGCCTGCCTAATTATCTGCCTATTTTCCTGCCTAATTACCTGCCTAAATGCCTGCCATATTGCTTGATTAACTAATTGACTGCATAATTGCCTGCCTAATTGACTGCCTAATTGCCTGCCTAATTGCCTGCCAAATTTTCTGCCTAATTGCCTGCTTAATTATCTGCCTAATTGCCTGCCTAATTGCCTGCCTAATTACCTGCTAAATTGCCTGCCTGCCTAATTAACTGCTTAATTGCCTGCCTTATTAACTGCCTTATTAACTGCTTCATTGCCTGCTAATTAAATGCCTAATTGCCTGCCTAATTATCTGCCTAATTTCCTGCCTAATTGCCTGCCTAATGCCTGCCTAATTACCTGCTAAATTGCCTGCCTAATCAACTGCTTAATTGCCTGCCTAATTAACTGATTTATTGCCTGCTAATTAAATGCCTAATTGCCTGCCTAATTAAATGCCTAATTGCCTGCCTAATTATCTGCCTATTTGCATGCCTAATTAACTGCCTAATTGCCTGCCTTATTGCCTGCATGCCAAATTGCCTGCCTATCTAATTGCCTGCCTTATTACCTGCCCAATTGCCTGCTTGCCTAATTAACTGCTTAATTGCCTGCCTAATTGCCTGCCTGCCTAATTACATTATTAATTGCCTGCCTTATTGCGGGCCTAATTAAATGCTTCATTGCCTGCCTATTTATCTAACTAATTGCTTGCCTAATTACCTGCATAATTGCCTGCCTAATTAAATACCTTATTGCCTGCCTAATTGCCTGCCTATTTGCTTGACTAATTAACTACCTAATTGCCTGCCTTATTGCCTGCCTAATTATGTGCTTAATTATCTGCTTAATTGCCTGCATAATTGCCTGCCTAATGGCCTGCTTAATTGCTTTCCTTATTGCCTGCCTTATTACCTGCCAAATTGCATGCCTGCTTAATTAACTGCTTAATTGCCTCCCTTATTATCTGCCTGCCTAATTGCCTGCCTGCCTAATTGCTTGCCTAATTAATTGCCTAATTGCCTGCTTAATTGCCTGCCTAATTGCCTGCCTAATTTCCTGGCTAATTAGTTGCCTGCCTATTTGCCTGCCTTATTGCCTGCCAAATTTCCTGCCTAATCATCTGCCTAATTAACTTCCTAATTGCCTGCCTAATTGGCTGTCAATATGCCTGCCTATTTGCCTGCCTTATTGCCTTCCTAATTGCCTGCCTAATTGCCTGCCTAATTAACTGCCTTATTGCCTGCCTAACTGCCTACCCAACTGCCTACCTAATTGCCTGACTTATTAACTGCCTAATTGCCTGCCTATTTGCCTGCTTAATTGCCTGTCTAATTAACTGCCTTATTGCCTGCCCAATTGCCTGCTTAATTGCCTACCGAATTGCCTGCCAAATTGCCTACCTGTCTAAATGCCTGCTTAATTGCCTGACTTATTGCCTGCCTAATTATCTGCCTATTTGCCTGCCTAATTAACTGCTTAATTGCCTGCCATATTGCTTGATTGCCTAATAGCCTACCTAATTAACTGCCCAGTTGCCTGCCTTATTGCCAGCCTAATTGCCTGCCTAAATGCTTCCAAATTTTCTGCCTAATTGCCTGCCTTATTAACTGCCTAATTGCCTGCCTAATTACCTGCTAAATTGCCTGCCTGGCTTATAAACTGCTTAATTGCCTGCCTGATTAACTGCCTAATTAACTGATTATTGCCTGCTAATTAAATGCCTAATTGCCTGCCTAAGTAAATGCCTAATTGCCTTCTTAATTACTGCCTAACTGCCTGCCTATTTGCCTGCCTAATTTACTGCCTAATTAAATGCCTAATTGCCTGCCGAATTAATTGCCTAATTGCCTGCTTATTGATTGGCTAATTGCCTGCATAATTGCCTTCCTAATTTCCTGCTTAATTGTCTGGCATTTTGCCTGTCCAATTCCCTGCCTGCCTAATTAAACGCCTAATTGCCTGACTGCCTAATTGCGTGACTGCCTAATTGCCTGCCTACCTAATTGCGTGCCTAATTGCTTGCCTGTTTAATTGACTGCCTAATTGCCTGCCTAATTGCTTACCCAATCAGCTGCCTTATTGCCTGCCTAATTACCTGCTAAATTGCCTGCCTGCCTAATTAACTGCTTAATTGCCTGCCTAATTGTCTGCCTAATTGCCTGCCTAATTGCTTGCCTAATAAACTGCCTTATTGCCTGCCTAATTGCCTGCCTAATTACCTTTCTTATTGCCTGCTAATTATCTGCCTATTTGCCTGCCTAATTACCTGCCTAAATGCCTGCCATATTGCTTGATTGCCTAATTGACTGCCTAATTGCCTGCCTAATTGACTGCCCAATTGCTTGCCTAATTAACTGCCTAATTGCCTGCCAAATTTTCTGCCTAATTGCCCACTTAATTATCTGACTAATTGCCTGCCTAATTGCCTGCCTAATGGCCTGACTAATTGCTTGCCTAATTGCCTGCCTAATTACCTGCTAAATTACCTGCCTGCCTAATGAACTGCCTAATTGCCTGTCAAATTACCTACCTACCTAATTGCCTGCCTCATTGCCTGCCAAATTACCTGCCAAATTGCCTGCCTGCCTAATTAACTGCTTTATTGCCTGTCTAATTGCCTGCGTAATCATCTGCCTAATTGCCTGCCTAATTAACTGCCTAATTGCCTGCCTAATTAGCTGATTTATTGCCTGCCTAATTGCCAGCCCACTTGCCTGCCGAATTATCTGCCTAATTGCCTGCCTCATTGCCTGCCTAATTGCCTGCCTAATTAACTGCCTAATTGCCTGCTTCATTGCCTGCCTAATTGCCTGCCTAATTAACTGCCTAATTGCTTGCCTAATTGCCTGCATTATTGCCTGCCAATATGCCTGCCTATCTAATTGCCTGCTTAATTGCCTGCCTAATTGCCTGACTAATTACCTACCTGCCTAATTGTCTGCCTGTCTAATTGCCTGCTTAATAGCTTAACTAATTACTTGCCTTATTTATTTACCTGCTTAATTGACTGCCTGTCTAATTAACTGCCTAATTGCCTGCCTACCTAATTGCGTGCCTAATTGCCTGACTGTGTAATTGACTGCCTAATTGCCTGCCTAATTGCCTGCCTAATTGCGTGCCTAATTGCCTGCCTTATTACATGCCAAATTGCCTGCCTGCCTTATTACATGCCAAATTGCCTGCCTGCTTAATTTACTTCTTAATTTCCTGCCTAATTGCCTGCCTGCCTAATTGCCTGCCTACCTAATTGCCTGCCTAATTGCTTGCCTAATAACCTGCCTAATTGCCTGCCTAATTTCCTGCCTAATTGCTTGCCTAATTAACTGCCTAATGGCATGCCATATTGCTTGATTGCCTAATTACCTGCCTAATTGCCTGCCTAATTGCCTGCCTGACTAACTGCCTATTTGTCTGCCTAATTGCTTGCCTAATTGCCTGCCTTATTGCCTGCCTACCAAATTGCCTGCCTATCTAATTGCCTGCTTAATTGCCTGCCTAATTGCCTGACTAATTACCTACCTGCCTAATTGTCTGCCTGTCTAATTGCCTGCTTAATAGCCTGACTAATATCCTGCCTAATTTATTTACCTGCCCAATTGCCTGCCTGTCTAATCAACTGCCTAATTGCCTGCCTACCTAATTGCGTGCCTAATTACCTGACTGTTTAATTGACTGCCTAATTGCTTGCCTAATAGCCTAACTAATTGCCTGCCTAATTGATGCCTAATTTCCTGCCTGATTGCCTGCCTTATTCTCTGCCTAATTATCTGCCTTATTGCCTGCCTAATTGCCTGCCTAATTGCCTGCCTTATTCTCTGCCTAATTATCTGCCTATTTGCCTGCCTAATTAACTGCCTAATTGCCTGCCATATTTCTTGATTGCCTAATTACCTGCCGAAGTGCCTGCCTTATTGCCTGCCTAATTGCCTGCCTGACTAACTGCCTATTTGTCTGCCTAATTGCCTGCCAAATTGCCTGCCTATCCAATTGCCTGCCTGCCAAATTGCCTGCCTATCTAATTGCCTGCTTAATTGCCTGACTAATTGCCTGACTAACAACCTACCTGCCTAATTGTCTGCCTGTCTAATTGCCTGCTTAATAGCCTGACTAATTGCCGGCCTAATTTATTTACCTGCCTAATTGCCTGCCTGTCTAATAAACTGCCTAATTGCCTGCCTACCTAATTGCGTGCCTAATTACCTGACTGTTTAATTGACTGCCTAATTGCTTGCCTAATAGCCTAACTAATTGCCTGCCTAATTGATGCCTAATTTCCTGCCTGATTGCCTGCCTGCCTTATTGCCTGCCTAATTCTCTGCCTAATTGATTGCCTAATTACCTGCATAATTAACTGCCTAATTGCCTGCCCTATAAACTGCCTAATTGCCTGCCTAATTGCCAGCTAATTGCCTGCCTAATTGCCTGCCTTATTACATGCCAAATTGCCTGCCTAATTAACTTCTTAATTGCCTGCCTAATTGCCTGCCTTCCTAATTGCCTGCCTAATTGCTTGCCTAATTACCTTCTTAATTGCCTGCCTAATTGCTTGCCTTATTAACTGCCTAATGGCCTGCCTACTTAACTGCCTAATTGACTGCCTTATTGACTGCCTAATTAACTTTCTAAATGCCTACCTAATTGCCTGCCAAATTGCCTGTCAATTGCCTGCCTTTTTGCCTTCCTTATTAACTGCCTAATTGCCTACCTGCCTAATTTCCTGCATGCCTAATTGCCTGCCTGCCTAATTGCCTGCCTAATTGTTTGCTTAATTAACTGTTTAATTGCAAAATCCATATAACTGCCTAAATAGCTGCCTAATTGCCTGTCTCATTGCCTGCCTAATTGCCTGCAAAGTTACCTGCCAAATTGCCTGCCTGCTTAATTAACTGCTTAATTGTCTGCCTAATTGCCTGCCTAAGTGCCTTCCTGCCTAATTGCTTGCCTAATTAACTGCCTAATTGCATGCTTAATTGCCTGCTTAATTGCCTGCTTAATTGCCTGCCTAATTAGCTGCGTAATTGCTTGCCTGATTTACTGCCTTATTGCCTGCCTAATTGCCTGCGTAATCATCTGTCTAATTGCCTGCCTAATTAACTTACTAACTGCCTTATTGCCTGCCTAATTGCCTACCCAACTGCCTACATAATTGCCTGACTTATTAACTGCCTAATTGCCTGCCTATTTTCCTGCTTAATTAACTGCCTAATTTACTGCCTTATTGCCTGCCTAATTGCCTGCGTAATCATCTGTCTAATTGCCTGCCTAATTAACTTACTAACTTCCTTATTGCCTGCCTAATTGCCTACCCAACTGCCTACATAATTGCCTGACTTATTAACTGCCTAATTGCCTGCCTATTTGCCTGCTTAATTAACTGCCTAATTGCCTGCCTAATTGCCTGCCTAATTGCCTGCCTGCCTAATTGCTTGCCTAATTAACTGCCTAATTGCCTTCCTAATTAACTGCCTAATAGCCTGCCTCATTGCCTGCCTAATTAACTGCCTAATTGCCTGCTTAATTGCCTCCCTTATTATCTGCCTGCCTAATTGCTTGCCTAATTAACTGCATTATTGCCTGCCGAATTGCCTGCCTAATTGCCTGCCTAATAAACTGCATTATTGCCTGCCTAAGTGCCTGCCTAATTACCTCCTGAATTACCTTTCTTATTGCCTGCCTAATTATCTGCCTATTTTCCTGCCTAATTACCTGCCTAAATGCCTGCCATATTGCTTGATTAACTAATTGACTGCATAATTGCCTGCCTAATTGACTGCCTAATTGCCTGCCTAATTGCCTGCCAAATTTTCTGCCTAATTGCCTGCTTAATTATCTGCCTAATTGCCTGCCTAATTGCCTGCCTAATTACCTGCTAAATTGCCTGCCTGCCTAATTAACTGCTTAATTGCCTGCCTTATTAACTGCCTTATTAACTGCTTCATTGCCTGCTAATTAAATGCCTAATTGCCTGCCTAATTATCTGCCTATTTTCCTGCCTAATTGCCTGCCTAATGCCTGCCTAATTACCTGCTAAATTGCCTGCCTAATCAACTGCTTAATTGCCTGCCTAATTAACTGATTTATTGCCTGCTAATTAAATGCCTAATTGCCTGCCTAATTAAATGCCTAATTGCCTGCCTAATTATCTGCCTATTTGCATGCCTAATTAACTGCCTAATTGCCTGCCTTATTGCCTGCATGCCAAATTGCCTGCCTATCTAATTGCCTGCCTTATTACCTGCCCAATTGCCTGCTTGCCTAATTAACTGCTTAATTGCCTGCCTAATTGCCTGCCTGCCTAATTACATTATTAATTGCCTGCCTTATTGCGGGCCTAATTAACTGCTTCATTGCCTGCCTATTTATCTAACTAATTGCTTGCCTAATTACCTGCATAATTGCCTGCCTAATTAACTACCTAATTGCCTGCCTAATTGCCTGCCTATTTGCTTGACTAATTAACTACCTAATTGCCTGCCTTATTGCCTGCCTAATTATGTGCTTAATTATCTGCTTAATTGCCTGCCTAATTGCCTGCCTAATGGCCTGCTTAATTGCTTTCCTTATTGCCTGCCTTATTACCTGCCAAATTGCATGCCTGCCTAATTAACTGCTTAATTGCCTCCCTTATTATCTGCCTGCCTAATTGCCTGCCTGCCTAATTGCTTGCCTAATTAATTGCCTAATTGCCTGCTTAATTGCCTGCCTAATTGCCTGCCTAATTGCCTGGCTAATTAGTTGCCTGCCTATTTGCCTGCCTTATTGCCTGCCAAATTTCCTGCCTAATCATCTGCCTAATTAACTTCCTAATTGCCTGCCTAATTGGCTGTCAATATGCCTGCCTATTTGCCTGCCTTATTGCCTTCCTAATTGCCTGCCTAATTGCCTGCCTAATTAACTGCCATATTGCCTGCCTAACTGCCTACCCAACTGCCTACCTAATTGCCTGACTTATTAACTGCCTAATTGCCTGCCTATTTGCCTGCTTAATTGCCTGTCTAATTAACTGCCTTATTGCCTGCCCAATTGCCTGCTTAATTGCCTACCGAATTGCCTGCCAAATTGCCTACCTGTCTAAATGCCTGCTTAATTGCCTGACTTATTGCCTGCCTAATTATCTGCCTATTTGCCTGCCTAATTAACTGCTTAATTGCCTGCCATATTGCTTGATTGCCTAATAGCCTGCCTAATTAACTGCCCAATTGCCTGCATAATTGCCAGCCTAATTGCCTGCCTAATTGCTTCCAAATTTTCTGCCTAATTGCCTGCCTTATTAAATGCCTAATTGCCTGCCTAATTACCTGCTAAATTGCCTGCCTGGCTTATAAACTGCTTAATTGCCTGCCTAATTAACTGCCTAATTAACTGCTTTATTGCCTGCTAATTAAATGCCTAATTGCCTGCCTAAGTAAATGCCTAATTGCCTTCTTAATTACTGCCTAACTGCCTGCCTATTTGCCTGCCTAAT